>NW_028301540.1:18402500-18575000 GCF_042242905.1 Orbicella faveolata
AACACAAGATTCTTCTTAAATTTTGTTGACATGAAAAAATGCACGTGCGCAGTAACGTCACAACATGGTGGCAGGCATTCCTTTTATGGAGGTAACCGGAATGAAAGATGTCCAAAATGGCAGACGTTCAGTTTTGAAAAATGACCACAGGTTTTGGACTCTTTTCATCACTTTCAAAGGGCAAAATTCACTTTTTCTCGCTTTTTACTACAAATCCAAGCTATTTCAAAAGTTGTAAGCTCCCATGTAAAATACAACTCCTGGCCCTTTGTTCTCCTTCAAAGCTATGAGTCAATTGTTTGCAGTTTTTTTACATACCAAGAACACACCTGGAGTGTCTACACATGCGAGGCTTGTTTCTGTGGTTAATCGCTTTTGTGACTTTTTCCTTTTGTTTTTTGAGTACTTGTTTAGAACATTTGGGTCACCGATTGATATTTTACTTGTGCTTTTAACAATTTGAATTTCTGGTGAATTAGCGCATATTTAGTTTTCTTTTTAGTTTTTTTTTTTTTGCACTTTTACTCAATAGCTAACGAAGGCTGCTGAAATCAATTTGATTAGGGTAATGGCAGGAAAAAAATACCTGCCGCTATTGCACTAGCCTATTGTTGTTTTGCCCAGTTCTTGCATGGTCCATTACTTAAAACATCATAATCACTTGAATTCATTTCATTTTAAACTAGAGGGGGGCTTGAGGGATATCTGGGTGGGCTTGTAATCAGAAGTAAAATTTGCTCACAGGTAGACAGGCCTATAACCAGGGGGAAAGCGGGAGGGCTTATAAGTGGCAGTTAACGGTATTTCAGCTCCTATTCTCCTTGCAAACTCTTATTAACTACACAGCCATGGGCCAAGTGCAGTTCTTGCTCTGCACGGGGCTTACTTTTTTGTTTTGTCGCTGACCAGACGCAAACCTCTGATTGGCCAAAATTTGGAATCATGCAACTTATAATGTTTGTTCACCAAGAGCTGTTAAAACATTACTGTACTGAAAATTTTATGAATATTCTACTCTTTATTTAGTAAAGAATATATTGCCTTTTTGTGTTATTGAAGCGCTTGATTTGAAGCAAGTACTGAATACTTAAAAAGTAATTACGTCATTCATGGAATGTGTCGACGTTGCAACTCTCTCTTGGGCAGCATGTTGAACAAGATCATGCTTGTTTTGGAACTTTTATTTCGCCAGGAGCGATAGTCATTGATCTAACTGTAATTTTCTGAGTATTTTCCGTATTTTTAGACAAGAAGTGAATCGTTGTGCTGTTTTATTGAAGCGAGTTCAGAGATCAGAAGGAAAATGTAATATTTGCAAGCCAAGCAAAGAACATGTCAGAATGTGCAAGGATTACGTCATTGGTATCTATTCTATCTGGCTAGCCCTCGATAACATAATTCTTGAATTATGTGACTCGTGTGACTACTTTGCTAACCCTTTACTTATTGAAAAACCAATTAAATTTACACTGTGTCTCTATGTCCAGCAGCCGGACAGGTTTTTCAAAATACTTCATGTTTGGCAGTCAAAATTATTTTTTAAAAATTTCAGCTAATAATGTCAAATCCTTGTTTATATGGCTGAATACTAATTTTGGTGAGCCCAGCACCTGGAATATTGGGATTTATAACATAGACTATTATAAAGTGACAGGCAGTCAAAACCTTTGAATAGCCATCTGGTTAGCCTAAAAAGCACTCCGGTTAGCCTGAATAGCACTCCAGTTAGCCTAAATAGCTCTCTGATCAGCTTGTTTACGGTTAGCTTTCAATAATGCTAATGGTAACTCTATAAATACTTAAAAAATTCCGAAAGCAGCCGGCCAGTTGCTGCGGCGCAGTGATCATGGGTATTGCTTGCCATGCTGACGACCCAGGTTTGATTCCTCTTGGGGTCGCCTGTCATACAGTTCTTTTTACGTTGCTTTACTTTATAAAAAAAATTTATAAAAAAAAGTCTCACGGCTGGACACAGAGTATTTTAAAAACCTGTCCGGCTGCCAAACATGTAGCCACAGTGTTAAATTTAATCATGACTTTTAAGAAAGAAAGCTGTTGTTAATAGTGTTATTATCGCAACGTTCGTATCCTTCATGCCCATACATATCCCAAAGAAAGTTTCAGATTAAGACCATTACGTCATCGAAGATTTCACAAAGTCTAAGAGCGATGGTGCAATAATACAGTTTGTGTCGATCAAGTCATGTGGTGTCTACAGTAATCAATGAATCATCAAGGACTGCTTTGGAATTTGCAATGCATTGCATCTGTAGTGCTAAGAAAACAGTTATATTTTAAAAGCGCGGTTATCAGATCTCAAAGATCTTCATGTTTTACGCTTAGGAGCCCCTTATGGGGTTATGCATGCATTGGGTTGTGATATCAAATTGGAGAAAGTCCGACTACTGTCATCGTGTCTTGGAAACAAAGCCAAAAAGTTATTAAAATTTCCTCTTCCCTCAACAGTTCACTTGGACCTTTGAGATCTAGGTGCATATCGTCCACGAGAGAATGTAACCTATATAACTCAGTCGTAATTTTAGCACTGTTTTGACTGAAAAGGCAAAAAATCCCCGTCACAGAGTCCTTGAAACGAGCTTAATTGCGACATTTTCCTTGGGTTAACAAAAGCTGTGAGAAATAAAGATAGTTTTAATTACACAGACCTACCGTCGCCATTGTTGTACTCATCGAAATTTTCTTGTTTTCCAAATTCAGTAGGCCCACATCATTCTCGATACGAGAGTAGCACCCATGGACGCAGCCATATTTATTTTTTTGCAAATACCAAGCAATTAGTCATACCAAATATGGAGATGAAAAATAAATGGCGGGAACTTTTCCGGGGGTCCACGGAGGTCTCTGTGAATTGCGGATGAACAGGCGGGGGATAGGGTACTCTTTTATATGGGCTATATAGGTATGGTTTTTCAGCCATTTTGGTCATATATAAATAGGGCATGGTTTTTGCACTCTAGTCTTGAATTTAGTATATTTCTTAGAAGAAGCTACTTTTTCACCATTATCGATAAGACCGTCAACAAAAGCCTTCACAGAACCTTTAACATCGCGGTCTGGACTAGGTAACTATTTATAAGGCAGGTCTGAAACAGAGTATTGATTAAAGGGTCAGGTCATAGATAGGGTGTCGAATTTTCCTGTCAGGTCATAACTAGAGTCAGGAGAAAATCGCAGATTTCGGTTATAAATTGGATACAGGCCTTGGGGGGAAGGGAGCGGGCTGCATACCGCCAGCCAATTTTTTTCTTTTTCTCGTATCTCTTGGTTTAGAGCGCCGAGAAATCCACTGCTAAGCAAAAAAAAAAAATGGAAAATGAAGGCGTAACACTACATAAAGTAAACAGAAGCGCATTTTCATTTCCGGTTTTTTTTGGAACACTATTCGATCTGACTCGATCTGGCCCGATCTGGATCAAGCAGTTTTCCTGTCAAAAAAATATTACGTGTGCGTTGGTTGTCATTGCATTTTAGCTTTCAGTTATTGGCCAATATATAGATTTAGCCAAGCCTAAAACCGGAGCTCCTGGGCCGGGTTGTTCAAAGTCCGATCAGTAAGCTAACTCAGGATAAGCGAGAATTTTGATTTGAGTTTTGTAACATTGCGGCGAGGTTTTCTGTTTATATTATTTGGCCTTCTGTTTTGAGTTTCAATAATCTCAAACTACACAAAACAAAAGCAGTGAAAAATATTTGTATACCTCCCAAGCAACCAGACCTTCAGTATGTAAACCAAGGCTGTATGTCTCGGTCGACCTATTAGTGGGTGTCTGGAAAACCCGAATAGCGAATAGCGAATAGTCGCGAATAGCGAACAGCGAATAGTACGAATAGTGCGAAGGGTCGAGTCTATCTTTTTGTCGAGGGTCGAGGGTCGAGGGTAATATTTTTTTCTGGGTTTGTTGTCTTACTCCTTGCTGTAGAATCGATTTCCGCCACTCAGTCGAGTCCGGTCTACATGTTCTTCCCCGATTTGGTTAAATGTAGTCTCCTCGATTCAGATAGCTTTTTGGGTCCCATGTCGAGAGTTTAACAATATATCACAGACCTGATTATTTATCTATAACCTTCTATAACATTCAAAGTCCGGTTTTTCATGTGACTTCATCACGCTGGATGCTTTGGCCGATGTACTAATGCCATCAACTTTTGAATGGTTATCCGCGTAGAAATAAATCTAAACATTAAATTTTGCAGTTTTAATTTCTTCAACAAAAAGATAACACATAGGGATAACAGAATGTGGTTCGCGTTAATAATTGTATTGATAGTGACAATGTTGTGTCAAAGTGCCTCACTCGCTTCGAATTTCACATTTTTAGCTTCAAATTTTTCACTGTGGAAAACAAATAACAACGCCTTCCCTGACTTCGTTCGTGTACCTTTTTGAGTTATTTTTTTGTAAAAAAATACCTCTTAGTCGGCGTGTCGGGTATGTTATGGACGGGTCAATGGGTGAGTGAGTGAGTGAGTGAGTGAGTGAGTGAGAGATGTATGTCTGTCAAACCAATCAGATTGGATCTACTATGAACAGCCAATCAAATTTCTTGTTGTAAAGGTAAATGGTACGTGAGAAACACAAGGTATGTATAAACACAAGGACTTTGGTAATTGAAAAATAAACAGTGACGTGTATGTTGCTGGTTTGTGATTTTTAGTCCGGTTTGGAGGGGAGTGTGACAGTTACATACGTACATTGGGTTGTTTGAGAGTGTATAATTTTCAGTGTAATGGTGGCTAGTTATGAACGAGATGAGTCTTGAGCTTTGAAGCAGTTCGTGAGTAGTAGGCAAATGGCACGAGATATTTTTATTTTTAATTACAAAGGGTAACTTGATACTTTTGTTTTTCACAAGGAGTTAATTCAATTAGAGGTCACGAATCGTCGGTTCTAGTTCTTAGGACATGTTTTAGAGGAGACGAGACTATTTAGATTTGAAGCAGTTCTAACGTTTACAATAGTAAGTGCAGGTAACGATTGGTTTGTTCTTATTGCATGCAAATATAACGAGATATTTTTATTTTTTAGTTACAATGGGTAATTTGACACTCTTGTTTTTCACAAGGTAGTAAATTCAATTAGAGCTGACGAATCGTCGCGACTTGTTCCCACGAGATGTTTGCTATTTTTAGTTACAAATGGTAACTCGACACTTTTGTTTTTCATATGGGAGTAAATTCAATTAGAGCTTACAAGTTATCGGCTATTGTTCCCAGGATATTAGACAAAAAAGAAGCTTTCCTTTCTAGAGTGTTTTTACGTCTCTGCAGTAGCAGTTTAATATTTTTATTTGATGGGCATTTTATGACATTCTTTTCAGTCCGATATTTTTAAAGGTAAAAAGTATAAAAACTGTTCAAAAGTTCTTTGAAGACTGTGTGGCACCAAGTTAAAGTGCAATTTAATTAAATCAGACTTTCAACGTATCAGAGAGGTTTTTTTCTCTTTCTTTAAATTTTCGGTGAAGTAGTGTTGTTGCGTTGTGTCGTGTAAAAAGGGTAAACTTACTACTCGTATAAAATGCGAAAAGTTCTCTTAACTTGAGTATTTTTGAGCAAAAATTCCTCTTGGTGGCTGGAAGGGCTCCCGAGGGGGTACTCCCAGAAAAATTGGTTGGGGGTGTGCGGCCCGCTTCCCAAAACCCTTAACCCTATTTATGACCAAAATCTGCGATATTCCTTACCCTATTTCTGACCTGACCAAAAATTCGAAACCCTATTTACGACCTGACCCTCAAATCAAAACCCTGTTTCAGACCTGCGTTATAATTAGCTCCCTAGTTCAAACCAATGTTAAATTACCGTAAACATATAAATTTGTGAAGGGCTTTTGTTGATTTTCTTTTCGATAATGATGAAAAAGTGGCTTCTTCTTAAGGTGGTATGGTACCCTCAATATGGACCAAAAAGTTTGTTTAAATATGGTAAAGAAAGATCAATTGTGTGCTATTGCACTCAAGAAGAAAAATTAAATTTCTAGAGTTTTACTCAAAATGACTGCTATGGAAACCAGCCACAGCCTTTTGAAGTAGTGTTTTATAGTATTGACGCCAACACTTCCTGCTCTTTTACAAAACAAGAATTGACTGTCAAATAAGCATATCATGTAAGTTTCTGTTTTGTTCTGTGATATGAACCTAAGTTTTGACAGTTAACTCTTATTTTCAGTGCTTTTTACAGCTTTATTTGGAAATAACCTTATTTTTTACCAGTGGACAAATCATCTCATGTCACGTGAAAGACCTTAAAATGTTACGATTTTTTTGGTTTATATCATCACGACACTATTGGTCTTTGATGAGCCCAAGTTTCAGAAATTCTACTTAAAAACCTTGCAAAGTAGAAATGTTGGCGCGAAGTCAGTCGGTACAAAGGTAAACTTTTGAGAAAAATGCACTTTAAGTTTCTTACACGAAGTATTAAGCATTTAACGAACCACAAATAGTGGGGGGGGGGTGCAGATTGGATCTCGGGGGAGGGGGTGCAATGGTTGTTCTATTTTGTAAAAAGTTACCGCAGTTGTGGGAAATATTCCTTGTCATAAGGGAAATGAATGAGCCTGTGATGGCAATTTGAGGCAAATCTTTTCACAAATAATTATACCAATCGAGTTGTGCATGTCTTAAAAGTTTTTTCTAAATAGTTTCGTTCATATAAGTTAAAAATAATCTATATTTTTGGTCACGTTCTTATGGTAAACAGTCGTTGCTATGGCCGTTGCCACGTGAAAAAACTTATACCACTGTGTACTTTCCTTACATTTCACACTCATCTGGAAGGAAATTCGGCAAGATCGTTTCAAAATGTTTTTGACAAGTCCTCAAGGGTCTTAAGTCTTGTATTTCCAAGAAATTGAATTTTTCATGAACATCGCCATATTTTGGGGTACCATACCACCTTAAAGCATACCCATATCAAGGCTAGAGTGCAAAACCGTACCCTATTTATGACCAAAATGGCCAAAATTAGCTAAAATCGATACCCTATTTATGACCAAAACGGCTGGAAAACCATGCCCTTCGGGGCCGCACAGACCTATATAGCCCATATAAGGGAGTCGCCCCCCCCCCCCGGGGGAAGGGCTACGTGATCGGTGAGTGAGGGAGTTATGCATGTGCGCGTGTCAGACCAATCACAGTGTGGGTTGTATCAAAGAAAGAATAAAATTGCCTGTTAGAAAATAAGATGGTATCTACATTAATCTGGAGACGTGTCAGATTACTACAGTTTGTTCAGTCAAACATTTTATGGCTTACTATTTAGTTATCTTACCATTACCGATGTAACATCGTATGTACATCATAAACTCCCAGTTTCTTTCTTGCTGTACATCGCAACCAAAAAAACTTGTCAAATCAACCAAATCAGTACTGTAAACAGTTCCATGAATGCTCCTATCTCCGAGACTTATAGTTCACAAAAAAATAACTCTTGCACGCCTTGCGTGCCTATGTTTTTCTATGTCGCTGTAGTAGTTTAGGTCGCGTTACTACCAATGCGATTTCGTGGAGTGTTGACTTCATTGTTTTCCAGTGTTATTGACGGGCCGTGATGAGAAATATTCCTTTGCCGTCTATCAAACAGGAACCGTAGGTGAAATCTGGAGGCGATGGAAGCTTCGGAAGCAAATTTACGGCTATTTTCTTCCTTCGGTAAATTCGTTGTCAAAAAAAATATCTCTGAGTTTTGCGATCTGAATTACCACTAACCTTCGGTAAACTTGCAGGGCTTTGCGATTGGTCGCGATGAAAAATATCTGTGAGATTTGCGAGCTTATTCACCACTTTTAAAGGATGTAGCTTGGCTAGAAGACGCTCGGTTTATTTTTCTAATTTTCCATACATTTGTCTGTAAATTTGGCCGGGTGGACGCGGTTCGCGGGGAAGAAAATACAGACAAATGTATAGAAAATTAGAAAAATTAACTGTGCGTCCTCTGGCTAAGCTACATCCTTCGAACTTGGTGAATACAATCTTCCACCTAGAATTTTATACCTAGTCAGAATGAATGATAGGAAATAAATAGAGGAATTTGAAACATATTAAACGTATTCATGGAGAAACATTTTTTAAGCAAAATTTCCTCTACGTGTTTATTCAAAGAACTACTTTCACTCAGGAGAAAGCCAGTTCAAATCCAGTTCTATTTTCGCTTTCTTCAATTCGTTTTATTCCCAAATAAATATTTCTTCAACTTGCATCTGCTAACTTTATTGTTGCCTTTTCTGTCCGACTAGTTAAGTGATACTAAAACAATTAGACCCTTCGCCCTCAAGGGCTGTGGGTCAATAGCCCTTTCCGCTCTAAATCAGGACGAAATAAGGATTGTTAAGGATGGCAAAGATTAACGAGGACTGCAAATGACGAACTTGAAAAACTAGTTATAAGCTAGTTTTTTCAAGATGCGCAAATCGTGACGTAGCTCCTTTAAAGCAAGTCATGTCCTTAAGCTTTTCTAATTGACTGTAACACCCACTGTAACGCTCACATCTGACACAAAAATGTAGCCGAGAATTAGCTACTGATACTAAAAACAATTTCAAAAACGAGAATGGAAGGTTCACGCAAGCTTCGAACCAACTAACATTCAAAATATATAACTACATCTGCCTGTTCATTATAATTTAAATTTGTCGTAAATTAGGCGCTTATGTGGCTTTTCAAATGATCTCTTGTCATTCTGTGTAATTAGCATGTCATTGCGTCAAATTCGGGATTCTTATTTTCATTTAACATATTTTAGTTTTCAACTTTTACTTTTTATTTATTATTATCTTATAAACGATTTGATTTTTTTTGGGGGGAATTTTTTTCTTTAAAACTTTGGTTTTGTTTTTCCGTGATCCGATCCGTGATCCGGTATGTGATCCGGTCCGCGATCCGATCCGCGATTCGGTCCGATCCGATCCTGGTTTTGTCGACGGAATCTTTACGTGTCCTACTACGTTGTTGTCAATGTAAAACATAGGCACGCAAGGCGTGCAAGAGTTATTTTTTGTGTGAAGTGTTGGAGATAGAAGCATTCATGGTACAGTAATGATTTGGTTAATTTTACAAGTTTTTTTGGTTGCGATGTTACATTGGTAACATAGCTAAATAGTAAGCCATAAAATGTTTGACTGAACAAACTACAGTAATCTGACACGTCTCCAGATTAATGTAGATACCATCTTATTTTCTAACAGGCAATTTGATTCGTTCTTTGATACAACCCGCACTGTGATTGGTGTGACACGCGCACATGCATAACTCCCTCACTCACCGATCACATAACCCTTCCAACCCCCAAGAGGAATTTTTGCTCAAAAATACTCAAGTTAATTTAGAGACTTTTTCGCATTTTATACGAGTCGTAAGTTTACCTTTTTACACAACACAACACAACTCAACTTCACCGAAAACAGAAAAAAAAAGAAAAAACCTCTGACACGTTGAAAGTCTGATTTAATTAAATTGCACTTTAACTTGGTGCCACACAGTCTTCAAAGAACATTTGAACAGTTTTCATACTTTTTACCTTTAAAAATATCGGACTGAAATAAATGTCATCAAATAAAACTATTAAACTGCTACTGCAGAGACGTAAAAACCGTCCAGAAACGAAAGCTTCTTTTTTTTTAATATCCTGGAAACAATAGCCGATAGCTTGTCAGCTCTAATTGAATTTACTCCCATATAAAAAACAAAAGTGTTAAGTTACCATTTGTTACTAAAGATAGCAAACATCTCGTGGGAAAGAGTGGTGACGATTCGTCCGCTCTAATTGAATTTACTCCCTTGTCAAAAACAAGAGTGTCAAATTACACTTTGTAGCTAAAAAACAAAAATATCTCGTTATATTTGCATGCAACAAGAACAAAACAATCGTTACCCGCACTTACTATTGTAAACGTTAGAACTGTTTCAAATCTGAAGTCTCGTCCCCTCTAAAACATGTCCTAAGAATTAGACGCGACGATTCGTGACCTCTAATTGAATTTACTCCTTGTGAAAAACAAAAGTATCAAGTTACCTTTGTAACTAAAAACAAAAATATCTCGTTGTATTTGCATACTACTAACTCACGAACTGTTTCAAACCTCAAGGCTCATCTCGTTCATTTAACTAAAATCCTCAGCCTAACCCACAGAAAATGTCGAAGTAAACCCAATATATGAATACTTCTTCCTCTTTTATAGAAGAATAAATATGGCCGTTCTGAACTCTATCGGGATCAAATCTTCTCACATACCATTTACCTTTACAACAAGAATTTTGATTGGCTGTTTACAGTAGATCCAATCTGATTGGTGTGACATACATACATCTCTCACTCACTCACTCACTCACTCACTCACCCATTGACCCGTCCATAACATACCCGACGCGCCGACTAAGAGGTATTTTTTTACAAAAAAATAACTCAATAAATTGTCTTGAATACGTTTACCGTTTTGTCGTCTACGATCAATGTTACATCGTCCTGAACAGTGACATTGTTGCATGTCCGAACTGGAAATATCAAAGATTTCTTCGATCGAACAGGATCCAAATTTTCAAAAGCACAATTTTGGTCTCCAAAAATTACACCGTTGCTGATTTAGTTTAGTTTAATGAGTTCGTCAAACTCGAATTAAAGCAAATATAGTTTCGAATAAAAGCAAATCCAGGTCTTAGTTTTTGAGATTGTAGGGGGTCTTAGGTCTTAGCTTTTGAGATTCTGAGGGGGTCTTAGGTCTTAGCTTTTGAGATTGGAGGGGGGTCTTAGATCTTAGCTTTTGAGATTCTGAGGGGGTCTTAGGTCTTAGCTTTTGAGATTCAGAGGGGGTCTTAGGTCTTAACTTTTGAGATTCATAGGGGGTATTAGGTCTTAACTTTTGAGATTCAGAGGGGGTCTTAGGTCTTAGTTTTTGAGATTCTGAGGGGGTCTTGGGTCTTAGCTTTTGAGATTGGAGGGGGTCTTAGGTCTTAGCTTTTGAGATTCTGAGGGGGTCTTAGGTCTTAGCTTTTGAGATTCAGAGGGGGTCTTAGGTCTTAGATTTGAGATTCAGAGGGGGTCTTAGGTCTTAACTTTTGAGATTCAGAGGGGGCATTAGGTCTTAACTTTTGAGATTCAGAGGGGGTATTAGGTCTTAGCTTTTGAGATTCAGAGGGGGTATTAGGTCTTAGTTTTTGAGATTTAGAGGGGCTCTTAGGTCTTAGCTTTTGAGATTCAGAGGGGGTATTAGGTCTTAGTTTTTGAGATTCAGAGGGACTCTTAGGTCTTAGCTTTTGAGATTCAGAGGGGGTCTAAGGTTTTAGTTTTTGAGATTCAGAGGGGCTTTTAGGTCTTAGCTTTTGAGATTCAGAGGGGCTTTTAGGTCTTAGCTTTTGAGATTCAGAGGGGGTCTTAGGTCTTAGTTTTTGAGATTCAGAGGGAATATTAGGTCTTAGCTTTTGAGATTCAGAGGGGGTATAAGGTCTTAGTTTTTGAGATTCAACGGGGGTCTTAGGTCTTAGTTTTTGAGATTCAACGCGGGTCTTAGGTCTTAGTTATTAAGATTCAGAGGAGGTCTTAGGTCTTAGTTTTTGAGACACCCCTCATCTTTCGTCACAGTATATGGTTATATTTCGACCAACATTCTCGAAAAGTTCAACAAGCGTTCAAAGCAGTTTGCAGATCGTTCACATTCATGAAGGCCATTTCCACGATTTATAACGTTTCGAATAAACCAAAGCTCGAGAAAATGTTTTCTTCTAGCAAGTGTATTGCAATGAGTGACTTGGCTAGATCATGGAAGCACGTTTGTATTTTGAAAACACACTAGCTTCCTATTCTGTCAAGTGGCCCGCGATCAACGCAAGACGCATGTGAGCTCCCAGAGAAAACACAACTAAAAAGTGGCGTTTATGGCGCTTTTGGCTGTCTTTTCTGGTTGAAAATAAAGATAAATTTCGCTTTTCGAACAGTCTTTATCTACTTGGTTTTGAAGCCTACTTACTGGCCCAAATACGTTCCCTATAAATTAATAAGAAGTTTCCCGCGCATTTTACTCATGAGCGACATTGGCCTTTATAACACAAACAATAGACTGCAAGGCTGATACTACGTGAAAAACGTTTCGAGACACCAACATGACAGGAACCGATAAAGTAGGATCGGAACAATGGACAGCTGTTTCGCCCTTCTTGGGGCTCGTCAGCACTGTGTAGCGAAGATATGTAACGCCAGCCCAACAGCCAACGCACATAAATTGCAAAGTGACCCGTTCACTATATCAAGTTCCGTACTTTGAACTCACTTGCGCCCCGAAACACGCGTTGCCACATCACGTGTTTCGGGGCGCAAGGAGACAAAGTGTCAAGATTGGTGTCTCGAAAAGCAAAAGAATAAATGTGGCTGGACAAGGCCAGCCTAAACATTTAAACATTCAACCGCATGGCCAGTACCATGCTTAAAAAACGCAGCGTATCGGATCTAAAAAGATCTACGGCCCGAAAATACGAATGAGAAACCAGAAACTGCAAGGGTCCGCATACGATAAACGCTGCCAACGTAGGATCTACAAGAGATCTCTTGCAGATCCTACGTTGGCAGCGTTTATCGTTTGCGGTCCCTTGCAGTTTCTGGTTTCTCATTTATAACACAGCGCGCGCGCTAGTCCTAACTAATTCCTATTGAGCCATCATGAACGAAATCTCTTTTATACCACAGTTGCTACTACTCTCGCAATCTGATTGGCTAATTTGACGGTGTCGATAAGAGTCTAGACTACGAGTAGTCCTTCTTTCGCTTAGTCTGTCGTGCGTGACGCCAGAGAAAACCGCGAGAAAAAAATGGCCGCGCCAAATTCTCGCGGTTTTCTTTCGCGTCAGTCACGACGGACTAAGCGAAAGAGGGACTGCTCGTGGTCTAGGCAACGCTGCTCGCATCAATGTGTCACGCAATGCTTTTTTTAACTCCCGTTCTGAAAAAACCATATTCTTTGACGTTGATTGTGGTAAAATTAACAAATTGACGTCAGTTTTTTATGCGTCTGTTCTCTTATTGATGATAAATTGCGTCATAACATTGTCAAAGTGACTGTGGAACCACGAGCCGCAGACAAATCAAATCTTTAAAATCCCCATACCACTTGAATTGTTCCTTCGTGTTCAAGTAGTTGAGTTGACTGGCCAAAGATGCCATTGATGATGAATTCTTGTTTGCAAGCCAACCATGATTTTTAACGAATTGAAAACCGATTAAAAAAATGGCGCTGCGCGATAAAATACGTGTGAACTCTCTGAGAGTAGACAAGGGAACAGCGCCTGATCTCCAAAGATTACAAAAGAAATAAGTTAACCGTCACTAGAGCACATCCTCCGATATCCATTTTCTGTAATCTTATTGTTCTAAATCTAACGAATATTGCATGTTACATGTATCAAGAGAATAGCCGGCTCTGTTCCACATGAACTGATAACAACCAGGAGAATATCAAGGTAAGCGAGTGAATCCTCTGTATATGTCAGAAATGTAAAAAAATGGGGGGGGGGGGGGGAGGGGGTTCACCGACTTCGTTTTGGAGAGAACATGCTCTGAAGAACATCCTAAATCTCAACTAGTGAGACAATCTCAGATAGTGCAGAGTGTAATGCATAGCTATGACTCAGTACTCTTGACACAGTTCCTATATAACCCCTGCCATTCACTCCTGGTTTGTACTGACCTGGCTAGTCAGCTAGGGATTTTGATGAGACATAATCTCAGCAGTGTGTATGTTTGATGTGTTTATTTTCATTAACAGTCCAAGAATAACTTACAATTAATTACCGTTTGTCAAGACAGCTCTCGAATTTTACTGTAGTGTTTTACGTTGATTTTTGCTCATTTTAAATTAAATAATACATTTAAGTTGCGAACGTGACAATTTTACTCTTCACGAAAACGTTTGTAACTTGATACTTTTGTTTTCCTCGCAGAGGTATGTAACCTAAAACTCTTGTTTTCTCGAAAACACACAGAAGATGTGCTAGTATTCTTTTCACAGCTGGAGATAAATGGAAGAAAGTTGAATGTCGGATGAAGAAATGGAAGAGGAACGATTTGCTTTATTTAAAACGCAAATTTTCTTTTGACCGATAAACAGGAACTAATCTAATTATCAAATTGTCACGGAACAGCAGGTTCTGTTTCCACCTTTGGCGTTAACAATAAAACCGTTTAAATTTAAAATACACACTGATATCGATTAATACAACTGAGGAGCGTTTCAACGAGAGGTATTGAAAGTAAACAACGCTACTTGACCGAGATTACATCCTTCATCGGTGATCGATTCCCCTGAAAGACTGATAAAATTTATGCTTTCAGTAGGTGCCACGGAGTCTGCAGCAATATTTGAGCAGTTTCCTGGGTTTTTTGTTCAATTTGCCGACAAGTTTTAAAACCACTTACTCGGGAGAGTTTCGGCTGCGGGTATGAACATTTTGGTCTCTTTGATGGAGACAATTAAAGGATGAAATAAACGCACTAGTGTAGTTTGGAAACAATAGATGATACTTCTTGAACCAAGTTAGGCGTAATTCCAAAAGACACGCAGTCGCAGTAACATCCTTGTATCGTGCTAATGATGCTAGAACGCATGCATATGACTTATTAGGGTTCTACCACATGGAAAAGCGCTCAACGCTAGTGTGTGATCTTGTATGAAATGTATCTTCCACCTGATATATGTAGTTGACACTAACGTTTATTAATCTGCGCATGCGTTTAGAGCAAATATTGGTTTTGTTCTGAAGAGAAAAGTACCAGAAGGAGAGCAAGGGGCTTTCTGAAACAAATACATAGCTTTTTGAAGTGATTATAAAGGTAAGTTAGCATACCTGCCGACCCCCAGGGTATACACGTATGCCCTCTTTGAGGCCGGCAACGGGGCCAAATTAAATATGGACAAGTGCAAGGCCCTTTGGCTTGTAATCCATGACCGTTCCAAGGGTGGCTTTAACATGGTCTCTATTGCTCTTAAAGTTAATGCTCTCTTGGTGCAATGGATCCGCCGTTATCTGTGCTCCCCGAACAGCTGGGTCTCTCTAATGACCTTCTGGTTTTTTGACCGGTTTGGTATAGACACCATGAGTGTCTTCTCGGCACCTTCGGCTTTCTCTCCTGCCGGGCTTCCTCCCTTTTATGCTGCCATGCTGAATGCGTGGAAAGCTCTGAATGGCTTAGCCTCTCCAAATGGCTTGGTTGTACGCTCTTTGGTCGAAAATGTAGACCTCCCGGCATCTTCCTTTTCTTGCAAATTGTACTACCAGTTGAGTCTCCTTAATCATCCTTGTCGGCCTCATTGTGTTACCAAATTCAGACCTTCCTTTGTGACCTCGACTGGCCTTCAACCTGGAAGTCTCTGTTTTTCTTGCCCTTGGACAGGCAAGTCATTGATCTGAATTGGAAAGTAGCTCATGGGGTCTTGTACACCGCTGAACGGCTATCCTCCTTTGGTTATAACCTGCCCACCAATTGCTTTTGCGGTTATCACATGGAGTCCTCTGAACATCTCTTCTTTTCGTGTCCTCTCATCCAGAGTGGCATTGGCTTTGTTCAATCTCTGCTCTTTCGGGCCTCCGCCTTGGCTCCCTCCTTAACTGTGCGGCACATGCTCTTTGGTTTTAGCAGCGATGAGCTTCTTTGTGTTCCTCGTGTCCTCTCCTACTTACTGAATCTCTGTAAGTTTTTAGTCTGGTGCCAGCGGAACGACTATCGCTTCCGTTCAGTACCACCCAGTGCTCTCAGGCTCCTGGCCTGTCTCAAGTCCAGGGCAAATTTCTATTTGCCTCTGTACTTCAAGCGTTTCCTCTCCCAGCGGCGTCGTCGCCTCTTCCATCGTCAATGGGGTGCTAATGGCGTCGTTGGCCGTGTCTCTGGCGGTTCCTTTAAACTAAGTTTTTAAGTGCCTGGTTTTATCTAGAACTTTTTGTTTCTTCGTTTTTATCACATCTATTGAAGTCTTTGGTCTCTTTCCCTAGTCCTGGTCGCCTTTGTTGGATGTACTGAACTAGTATATTTTTAACTAGTCTTTCATTTATTCGCTTTTATTGCATGTTTTAAACCGTGTCTATTGCCTTTTGTCTCTTTATGGTGGGGCGGGGTTCGACTCCCCGGCGAAGTTGGCGAGCCGGCCTCTTATGAGGGTGCTCCCTCTCCTTGGCGGTACTTGTATTGTCCTTTCATCTACGCCTCTATGGTCGATGGACATTGCACTGCGTTCATCGTACCGCCTTACATACAAAAAGACAAATCTGGAGACGTCTAGAAATCTTTGCACTATAAGAATGTCATTTTCAACGATGCCCGAATACTCTCCGAAAATCACCCGAAGGTCTTCCGAATGTTCCCAACTTATCTCGGTTAGAACAGCATTTATTTTTCAAAATCTTAAATGTTACGTTGCTCAATAATTCTAAAGTTTTACATCTTCTTTCAACATCTCAGTGCCATCGTTATGATCTACGTTGAAAAGTCCACATATTGCATTACAATATCTGCTGTAAAGCAGGGTTTTTACTAACAGGGTCCTTCGTATCAATATAACTCGATCATAATATACTTTTCCCCTTGGGCGTAATAAACGTGCATTGAAATAGTTGTACTGTAAACAAAATCGATCAGTGTTCAACGGTACTTTCTGGAATGCGTTTATCAGACACACCTTCTTACGACAATGAATATTCTTCGCTAACAACAACGCGATCATAATAGACCTTTTTCACTTGGGCGTAATGGTTTCCCATTTCAAATCACGTGGGATGTTTGTGTAAATTCTTCTTTTTATTTTTTTGTTTTCGCCACCCACCGACAGATATATGGAAACAAAGAAATATTGTGTACATGTGATAAATGACACACGATTCGAAAAGGGAAAACATCATCCCCGAACGAAAAAAGTGTATTAAACTAAGCAGTTAAATTTGATAATCACGAATGGGCCTTGTTGTACAGCCTCGTAGCGCTCTTTGCTGCTTTTAGTACATTGGGTGGAAGCCCGATTTTTCCAGGGCTGTTAAGGGACTCCATCTTAATCGTCATGATGCTGCCCAGGGTTTCCTCTTGATCTAAGCAGGATCTTAAAGACGTCAAATTTTTCTTTATCATAGAGAAGACCCTTTCTTCACCAGCATTCGAGTGCGGTATGGTAAGGACAAGCATAGCAATCTTGGAGAGCCGAGGGAAACGCTTATGGCCGTCCAGGGTGGTCAGCTCTTGCAGATGGCCCCAAACAATGTCGGGTCTTAGCCGGCTGCCACCTTCATTGGCATTGGCCAACTCCCTGACTGACTTTGGAAGTTCCTCTTCGTCCATTGTGGCAAAGTCGTGGACCTTCTGAGTCAGTTCTTCCAGGTCTTTCGCTGATGTAAACGGCAGAAGGTTTGGGTACCTACAAAGGAAACTAGTCATTGAGAAGCGCTTGATAACTGCTTTACTGAGACAGCCGTAGCCGCAGTGCCACCTGTGCAGAGCAAAGTGCGCACAGCTTTATCTACAAGGTGAAAATGAAGACGAGGAAATTCCCATTGCAAACAATTGGCCCCTAGGGAATTTTTAACTCAAACAATTTTTTGAGCTCCTGGAATTAAGGGTTTTATAGACTTTTTCCAAACAATCATTTGTCGATTTAAGTACTTTTACTTTAGTACTGTACCTCTGTACAAAGTACTGCACCATGGAGGGCTCAAGCTTTTCCCTTTCCTCAAAGTACACCATCTCAGCACTGACGAGAAGCTCATCATTTACTGCCATATGGCTGACAGCATACTCGAAAACTTCTATGAAGAAAGACCTTGCCTCCTCATAGAACCGCTTCTCATCCTCAGCGCCAATGTCACCGGAACTGACAAGGTTGTTCAGTGCAGTCCTTGTCACAAAGCCAACGTCGATCAAGGAATCTGAATCAAAAAAAATATTAATCTGCACACAGACCTCTAAGTGAGTCAAACAATATTAAGAAAAAGAAAAAAGACGCAACATACCTGGCAAATATTGCTCAACATCAAGGAGCTGCTTAAAGGATGAGGACGCCTTAACGATCCCAGGAGAGATGAGCTTGCAGGCAAGAAGCTTTAGGAATTTCGTCAGGGATGAATTGATGGCACTGATTGGAGGTTCCTCTTTTTGTAGAAAGAGGTTGAGATTAACAAAGATCTGCAACGCCGACTGCAGAAATAGCAGATAAACCTCTGTCATGGGGTTGTTGAAGGCAGTCTCGAGCCTCTTGAATCGAGCAGCGGACTCATCTTCCGAAAGAAAATAAGTTTTCAGCGACTGATACTGCAGCAGGGTTCGCGTGATCACATTCTCCAAGCTAAGCCATCTCGTGCTGACGTGTTTGGTGATCTTGCGGTATCCTTGATCGCAGAAATCAGCATATTCTGCCAGCTTGCATTTTCGCTTCGTAGAATGGACAAACCAGAAGTAAATGTCGACTAGGAGGTCTTCCACGTCAAATCCGGTCTCAGCATTGAATGCTTTGGCTGCAGCCGAGGAGGTATTGTGCACAACATGGCACTGGCATCCATTGAAGTATACTGATGGGTTCTACTGCTTGACGCGCGTCAAGATGGAGTTGTTTTTCCCCAGGTTAACATTAGTGTTGTCCATGGAAAATGCAACGCGGTTTTCCCATGGGATTTTGTGGCGGGCCAAACACTCATCGATTCCTTGGAAAAGCATCTCAGCCGTGCTGCCACTAGATAAGCACATGTCCAACAAGCTGGTCTTTACCCGCTTTAGGTTCACATCGTATATTTGCACCGTCAGGGGATTCATCTTTTTGAGACCATTATCGTTAGAACCATCAGTCGCCAGCGAATACGGGGCATTTTTCATAACCTCCACCAGTAAATTTCTGTGTAGAAAACAAATAATGATAAAAAATATGCACTGAACCCTTAGCCCTAATGATGTGACTTACAGTAATAACCACAAGTGAAAATGTTTTTTTTTTTTTATACCGGAAATATGGCTTCAGCGCCCCGTTCACAACGCATGACGTCTTTGTCCTTCCTGATGCGTACTCTTTGGCGATTTTAGAGATGGGGAAAAATATCTTTGAACAGGGAGTTAAATGTATCCGCTGCTGCAAAGGGGATGTTATTGTTGACCATTGCCATGGCCACCTTTACTTCTGCCGAAGTTACCTTGGAAAGAAAAAAACATGTATTTAGTCGTTTAAGAGTGATTTTCTGAGTGTCGAGAATAGGAAGACAGTCACGAAAAATCGATTTTTCTTTTATTTCGCCAAAACATACCTTTGGGTGAACTTATTCATGGAAAAATAGTTTAAAGTTCCAACGATTTATTTTACGGCCAAAATTTAAGAAAGTTCGAAATTTGCATACAATGGCGCTTTTCGCGGCTTAAAATGTTCAGAATTTCACGCTTCTTTACGAAATCAGCGGGGGCGTAAAAACAATCCTACGAGTACAAAACTTGGCACAAATATTATTTCATTCTTATACTTTAAAATCGTGAAATAAGTTTCTTGAAGTTTTGTTTGTAGCTTTTTAACGAAGGGTATTTGTACAGCCGCCATTTGTGTCTCTTGGCAAGGAACAAATAAAGGCCAACTTTGACTAGTATAAATGGCCTCTGGTATATATCATTTGGTCAAAATATCTACATTTTAGGAAACCTCGGTTATTGTTTTTTTCATCCAAAACGTTATAGCTCTGGGAATTAAACTGTTCTCCGTCAGTAAAATAAAATGTTACGGCATGTAAGCGACTTCAGTTTTATGCAAATCACAAGGTTATTCTTTGGAAGTCAACGGTTTAAAACCGGAAACAACGACTCACCGTTACTTACGTTCCTTCTCCTGCTATAGAAACGATTTTAACTTCCCAGTGTCCTTGTGAGCTGTTTTGTAAAATATTTCCAGTAAAACAGCGAGCATAAACGGCCATAAAATTCGACAAGGTCGACAATGTTTATATTTGAGATGAGACACTGAGTGGCACACACAGTCCTGGCTGTTTTCATCGTCTTGCTCAGTCGAGAGTCCTTTAAAAATATGATAGGATATACGCTTCAAACCGTAGTAAATTAGTTTCTCATATCCATATGCCTCATGTCGACTCATGGGCAAATAAATCAGTCCCCGTACACTGAATAAACGACTCGAATGACCTCTGAGGTCAGGAGGTCACCTGATATGTCGTTATGCTACTTTTCCCCAGTTTCACATTACACGCGTAACGCCGTACTTAATGACGTTCGCGCGAAAATTTTCCAGTGGATAGATTTTGTCTTAATTTTTACAGCAGTCAGATAATGAGTTTCTTGTGTCAGAAATGCAAAAAAGAAAAAAAAAAAAAATGGGAGTCATCGACTTCGTTTTAGAGATAAAGCGTGTAGAAAACTACCTGATTTTGAAAATTCAGCATGCTCTACAGGGGTTCATAGTTAAAAATATCGAATGTGAGTCAAAGGAGGCAAACGATCTTACTGGATAGCACTACTGCCTGTGGTTTTTAAAGCAGCGACTATCCGGGTCAGATCTCCAGACATCGTCAGTTACACGGACTATAAGCGGAGATAAATAATGCCCTTGGCAGCTGTGAATGCGTGATTTAGAGGCACGAAAGGAACGAGCTGAAACGCGAATCTCACGCGAAAAAATAAGTTTTGCTCTCGCTGCTCGTATATTACCAGCTTTTGCTAACTAGTAAAACGGCACAGCCTGTTTCTGTGTTTTAGTCATTTCAGTCACTTATGACGCTCAATTTTGCTGTTATGGTTAGGTTTTAGAAGTAGCGCTAATCCACCCCCACCCCACTCCCAGGAAAAGTAATTTCAAAAGTCGTGACGGCCAATACTCCCGAAAGCAGAATGCAATCTGCATTTGTATTGAGAGGCAATAGGCTGCGAGCAGGCATATATTGGTGAAGAGAAAGTAGGAAAGGAAAAAGGGAATTAGAAGTGTCACTTTTTTATTTATTTATTTATTTATTTATTTATTTATTTTGAACACCCAAACCCGTTGGCCGTAAAAGAATCTACCTGGACATACTTTAATTAACAAGAAGATCTGTTAGATCTTATAACCGCGCTTTAAAAATTTAACTGTTCGCTTAGCACTACCGTCGGAACGCAGTGCACATTCCAAAGCAGTCATTGATGATTCTTTTCTTACTGTAGACATCACATCACTTGATCAACACAAACTGTATTATTGCACCATCAGTGGTAGCCGTTGACAAATCTCCGATGACTTAATGGTCTTAATCTAGAACTTTCTTCGGGATATGTATGGGCATGAACGATATCAACGACACAATAATAACACTATTAACAACAGCTTTCTTTCTTAAAAGTCATGATTAAATTTAATTGGTGTTTTCCACGAGTAAAGGGCTAGCAAAGTAGTCACACAAGTCATAAAAAAACCCTATCCCGACCGATGTATCGATTTTGGTCACTCCAGTGACCACAGATTGAAAACGTGACAGAAAATTGGCGTTACTTTTGATTCTCACCAAATTTGTCGTATCCCCCCCTCGGGAGAATTTTGTTAAGTTAGCTAATTTAGTATGCAAGCCACCGTAATGGCGGTCGCCGCCGGCGAAATGTTTATTTGCTCAAAATTGGGGCAAAATCTTTCCGAGATGGAAATCAGGACATTTGTAAGGATACAGAAAGTAATTTGGGACCCGTTGCTGGCTTCTAAGGCTGAATTTATCCAGAAGTAAGCTGTATTTTCGTTTTCGTGTCGAAAGCCATGCGATGAAATATTATCGGTTTGTTCTGCTGTCTTGTTCTGTTTTTTCTCTTTGTCGTTTTTGTAGCCCGCCGAGGCCAGTCTTTCGTCTAAATCAGTTGAAAAAGGTTCGAAAAAGATGTTCCCATTCAAGTTTAAACTCTCAGGCGATAATTGTGGAGTTTTTTGGCCGAAACGTCGGCTTTGTTATGTTGGTGTTTTTCGGTTGCTATGGGCGACCGTTGCTTCCTTTGTTAGGACAAGTCTGGGAAGTGAGGTCACAAAAAACTTCTAATTAATTCTGGTTTTGTTCGATTTCGCTGAAATTTTAACACGATAAAGCTGGATTGTTAAGGAATAGATTTACCGCCTGCCGATGTGCGGTAGCTATTAACGCTGAAGTGTTATATCGCTTCGAAGTCAGGGTTTTGAAGAGATTTTTTTGCAACATGTGGGTTCGGCGTGATTTTGTAATCTGAGGTTTCGGTTGACCCCGAAGGAAAAAATATCCGGAAAAGGTCATTTCATCGACGATTCAAACAAATATAAATATGTATATGTTCCGAGCTAAATTTCTGGTGAAAAACTATAATTTTTGACGAGCGCTGGGTTTTTAATTTATTCCCGCGAAAGATGAGATTTATTGTTTCAACAGCTTTTGGCGAGTAAACATCACAGGTTGCGTGACTCAAAATTTGGCCGAGTGGAAGCTTGGGTCTGCTCGCACCGAAGTCGAAAAAAACAAGAAGATCTGTTAGATCTTATAACCGCGCTTTAAAAATTTAACGGTTCGCTTAGCACTACCGTCGGTACGCAGTGCACCTTCCAAAGCAGTCATTGATGATTCTTTTCTTACTGTAGACATCACATCACTTGATCAACACAAACTGTATTACTGCACCATCAGTGGTAGCCGTTGACAAATCTCCGATGACGTAATGGTCTTAATCTAGAACTCTCTTCGGGATATGTATGGGCATGAACAATATGAACTACGCAATAATAACACTATTAACAACAGCTTTCTTTCTTTAAAGTCATGATTAAATTTAATCGGTGTTTTCCACGAGTAAAGGGCTAGCAAAGTAGTCACACAAGTCATATAATTTAACAAGAAGATCTGTTAGATCTTATAACCGCGCTTTTAAAATTTAACTGTTTGCTTAGCACTACCGTCGGAACGCAGTGCACATTCCAAAGCAGTCATTGATGATTCTTTTCTTACTGTAGACATCACATCACTTGATCAACACAAATTGTATTATTGCACCATCAGTGGTAGCCATTGACAAATCTCCGATGACATAATGGTCTTAATCTTTGTAGAACTTTCTTCGGGATATGTATGGGCATGAACGATATAAATGACACGATAATAACACTATTAACAACAGCTTTCTTTCTTAAAATTCATGATTAAATTTAATTGGTGTTTTCCACGAGTAAAGGGCTAGCAAAGTAGTCACACAAGTCATATAATTTAATAATAAAACTCTATCCCGACCGATGTATCGATTTTGGTCACTCCAGTGACCACAGATTGAAAACGTGACAGAAAATTGCCGTTACTTTCGATTCTGACCAAATTTAGACAGTGGGATGATCTCATCCTTAGCCAATTACAGGCCATTTTTCAGCTCTTTTCGTCATATCCCCCCCTCGGGAGAATTTTGTCAAGTTAGCTAATTTAGTATGCAAGCCACCGTAATGGCGGTCACCCTCGACGAAGTGTTTATTTGCTCAAAATTGGGGCAAAATCTTTCGGAGATGGAAATCAGGACATTTGTGAGGATACAGAAAGTAATTTGGGGCCGGTTGCTGGCTTCTAAGGCTGAATTTATCCAGAAGTAAGCTGTATTTTCGTTTTCGTGCCGAAAGCCATGCGATGAAATATTATCGGCTTGTTCTGCTGTCTTGTTCTGTTTTTCTCTTGGTCTTTTTTGTAGCCCGCCGAGGCCAGTCTTTCGTCTAAATCAGTTGAAAAAAGTTCGAAAAAGATGTTCCCAGTCAAGTTTAAGCTCGCAGGCGATAATTCTGAAGTTTTTTGGCCGAAACGTCGGCTTTGTTATGTTGGTGTTTTTCGGTTGCTATGGGCGACCGTTGCTTCCTTTGTTAGGTCAAGTCTGGGGAGTGAGGTCACAAAAAAATTCTAATTAATTCTGGTTTTGTTCGATTTCGCTGAAATTTTAACACGATAAAGCTGGATTGGTAAGGAATAGATTTACCGCCTGCCGATGTGTGGTAGCTATTGACGCTGAAGTGATATATCGCTTCGAAGTCAGGGTTTTGAAGAGATTTTTTTGCAACGTGTAGGTTCGGCGTGATTTTGTAATCGGAGGTTTTTGTTGACCCCGAAGGAAAAAATATCCGAAAAAGGTCATTTCATCGATGATTCAAACGAATATAAATATGTATTTGTTCCGAGCGAAATTTCTGGTGAAAAAAATATAATTTTTGACGAACGCTGGGTTTTTAATTTTTTTCCCGCGAAAGTCAGTATCGGAGATCAGATTTATTAATGTTTCAACAGCTTTTGGCGAGTAAACATCACAGGTTGCGTGACTCAAAATTTGGCCGAGTGGAAGCTTGGGTCTGCTCGCACCGAAGTCGAAAAAAACAAGAAGATCTGTTAGATCTTATAACCGCGCTTTTAAAATTTAACTGTTCGCTTAGCACTACCGTCGGAACGCAGTGCACATTCCAAAGCAGTCATTGATGATTCTTTTCTTACTGTAGACATCACATCACTTGATCGACACAAACTGTATTATTGCACCATCAGTGGTAGCCGTTGACAAATCTCCGTTGACTTAATGGTCTTAATCTAGAACTTTCTTCGGGATATGTATGGGCATGAACGATATCAACGACACAGTAATAACACTATTAACAACAGCTTTCTTTCTTAAAAGTCATGATTAAATTTAATTGGTGTTTTCCACGAGTAAAGGGCTAGCAAAGTAGTCACACAAGTCATAAAAAAACCCTATCCCGACCGATGTATCGATTTTGGTCACTCCAGTGACCACAGATTGAAAACGTGACAGAAAATTGGCGTTACTTTTGATTCTCACCAAATTTGTCGTATCCCCCCCCTCGGGAGAATTTTGTTAAGTTAGCTAATTTAGTATGCAAGCCACCGTAATGGCGGTCGCCGCCGGCGAAATGTTTATTTGCTCAAAATTGGGGCAAAATCTTTCGGAGATGGAAATCAGGACATTTGTAAGGATACAGAAAGTAATTTGGGACCCGTTGCTGGCTTCTAAGGCTGAATTTATCCAGAAGTAAGCTGTATTTTCGTTTTCGTGTCGAAAGCCACGCGATGAAATATTATCGTCTTGTTCTGCTGTCTTGTTCTGTTTTTTCTCTTTGTCGTTTTTGTAGCCCGCCGAGGCCAGTCTTTCGTCTAAATCAGTTGAAAAAGGTTCGAAAAAGATGTTCCCATTCACGTTTAAACTCTCAGGCGATAATTGTGGAGTTTTTTGGCCGAAACGTCGGCTTTGTTATGTTCGTGTCTTTCGGTTGCTATGGGCGACCGTTGCTTCCTTTGTTAGGACAAGTCTGGGAACTGAGGTCACAAAAAAATTCGAATTAATTCTGGTTTTGTTCGATTTCGCTGAAATTTTAACACGATAAAGCTGGATTGTTAAGGAATAGATTTACCGCCTGCCGATGTGTGGTAGCTATTAACGCTGAAGTGTTATATCGCTTCGAAGTCAGGGTTTTGAAGAGATTTTTTTGCAACATGTGGGTTCGGCGTGATTTTGTAATCTGAGGTTTCGGTTGACCCCGAAGGAAAAAATATCCGGAAAAGGTCATTTCATCGACGATTCAAACAAATATAAATATGTATATGTTCCGAGCTAAATTTCTGGTGAAAAAATATAATTTTTGACGAGCGCTGGGTTTTTAATTTATTCCCGCGAAAGATGAGATTTATTGTTTCAACAGCTTTTGGCGAGTAAACATCACAGGTTGCGTGACTCCAAATTTGGCCGAGTGGAAGCTTGGGTCTGCTCGCACCAAGTCGAAAAAAAACAAGAAGATCTGTTAGATCTTATAACCGCGCTTTTAAAATTTAACTGTTCGCTTAGCACTACCGTCGGAACGCAGTGCACATTCCAAAGCAGTCATTGATGATTCTTTTCTTACTGTAGACATCACATCACTTGATCAACACAAACTGTATTATTGCACCATCAGTGGTAGCCGTTGACAAATCTCCGATGACTTAATGGTCTTAATCTAGAACTTTCTTCGGGATATGTATGGGCATGAACGATATCAACGACACAATAATAACACTATTAACAACAGCTTTCTTTCTTAAAAGTCATGATTAAATTTAATTGGTGTTTTCCACGAGTAAAGGGCTAGCAAAGTAGTCACACAAGTCATAAAAAAACCCTATCCCGACCGATGTATCGATTTTGGTCACTCCAGTGACCACAGATTGAAAACGTGACAGAAAATTGGCGTTACTTTTGATTCTCACCAAATTTGTCGTATCCCCCCCCCTCGGGAGAATTTTGTTAAGTTAGCTAATTTAGTATGCAAGCCATCGTAATGGCGGTCGCCGCCGGCGAAATGTTTATTTGCTCAAAATTGGGGCAAAATCTTTCGGAGATGGAAATCAGGACATTTGTAAGGATACAGAAAGTAATTTGGGACCCGTTGCTGGCTTCTAAGGCTGAATTTATCCAGAAGTAAGCTGTATTTTCGTTTTCGTGTCGAAAGCCACGCGATGAAATATTATCGTCTTGTTCTGCTGTCTTGTTCTGTTTTTTCTCTTTGTCGTTTTTGTAGCCCGCCGAGGCCAGTCTTTCGTCTAAATCAGTTGAAAAAGGTTCGAAAAAGATGTTCCCATTCACGTTTAAACTCTCAGGCGATAATTGTGGAGTTTTTTGGCCGAAACGTCGGCTTTGTTATGTTGGTGTTTTTCGGTTGCTATGGGCGACCGTTGCTTCCTTTGTTAGGACAAGTCTGGGAAGTGTGGTCACAAAAAAATTCTAATTAATTCTGGTTTTGTTCGATTTCGCTGAAATTTTAACACGATAAAGCTGGATTGTTAAGGAATAGATTTACCGCCTGCCGATGTGTGGTAGCTATTAACGCTGAAGTGTTATATCGCTTCGAAGTCAGGGTTTTGAAGAGATTTTTTTGCAACATGTGGGTTCGGCGTGATTTTGTAATCTGAGGTTTCGGTTGACCCCGAAGGAAAAAATGTCCGGAAAAGATCATTTCATCGACGATTCAAACAAATATAAATATGTATATGTTCCGAGCTAAATTTCTGGTGAAAAAATATAATTTTTGACGAGCGCTGGGTTTTTAATTTATTCCCGCGAAAGATGAGATTTATTGTTTCAACAGCTTTTGGCGAGTAAACATCACAGGTTGCGTGACTCCAAATTTGGCCGAGTGGAAGCTTGGGTCTGCTCGCACCGAAGTCGAAAAAAACAAGATCTGTTAGATCTTATAACCGCGCTTTAAAAATGAAACGGTTCGCTTAGCACTACCGTCGGAACGCAGTGCACATTCCAAAGCAGTCATTGATGATTCTTTTCTTACTGTAGACATCACATCACTTGATCAACACAAACTGTATTATTGCACCATCAGTGGTAGCCGTTGACAAATCTCCGATGACGTAATAGTCTTAATCTAGAACTTTCTTTGGGATATGTATGGGCATTTAACGATATGAACGACACAATAATAACACTGTTAACAACAGCTTTCTTTCTTAAAAGTCGTGATTAAATTTAATTGGTGTTTTCCACGAGTAAAGGGCTAGCAAAGTAGTCACACAAGTCATATGAAAAAAACCCTATCCCAACCGATGTATCGATTTTGGTCACTTCAGTGACCACAGATTGTAAACGTGACAGAAAATTGGCGTTACTTTTGATTCTCACCAAATTTGTCATATCCCCCCTCGGGAGAATTTTGTCAAGTTAGCTAATTTAGTATGCAAGCCACCGTAATGGCGGTCACCGTCGACGAAATGTTTATTTGCTCAAAATTGGGGCAAAATCTTTCGGAGATGGAAATCAGGACATTTGTAAGGATACAGAAAGTAATTTGGGGTCGGTTGCTGGCTTCTAAGGCTGAATTTATCCAGAAGTAAGCTGTATTTTCGTTTTCGTGCCGAAAGCCGTGCGATGAAATGTTATCGGCTTGTTCTCCTGTCTTGTTCTGTTTTTCTCTTGGTCTTTGTTGTAGCCCGCCGAGGCCAGTCTTTCGTCTAAATCAGTTGAAAAAAGTTCGAAAAAGATGTTCCCATTCAAGTTTAAGCTCTCAGGCGATAATTCTGGAGATTTTTGGCCGAAACGTTCGGCTTTGTTATGTTGGTGTTTTTCGGTTGCTATGGGCGACCGTTGCTTCCTTTGTTAGGTCAAGTCTGGGGAGTGAGGTCACAAAAAAATTCTAAATAATTCTGGTTTTGTTCGATTTCGCTGAAATTTTAACACGATAAGGCTGGATTGTTAACGAATAGATTTACCGCCTGCCGATGTGTGGTAGCTATTAACGCTGAAGTGTTATATCGCTTCGAAGTCAGGGTTTTGAAGAGATTTTTTTGCAACATGTGGGTTCGGCGTGATTTTGTAATCTGAGGTTTCGGTTGACCCCGAAGGAAAAATATCCGGAAAAGGTCATTTCATCGACGATTCAAACAAATATAAATATGTATATGTTCCGAACTAAATTTCTGGTGAAAAAATATAATTTTTGACGAGCGCTGGGTTTTTAATTTTTTCCCGCGAAAGATGAGATTTATTGTTTCAACAGCTTTTGGCGAGTAAACATCACAGGTTGCGTGACTCCAAATTTGGCCGAGTGGAAGCTTGGGTCTGCTCGCACCGAAGTCGAAAAAAACAAGAAGATCTGTTAGATCTTATAACCGCGCTTTTAAAATTTAACTGTTCGCTTAGCACTACCGTCGGAACGCAGTGCACATTCCAAAGCAGTCATTGATGATTCTTTTCTTACTGTAGACATCACATCACTTGATCAACACAAACTGTATTATTGCACCATCAGTGGTAGCCGTTGACAAATCTCCGATGACTGAATGGTCTTAATCTAGAACTTTCTTCGGGATATGTATGGGCATGAACGATATCAACGACACAATAATAACACTATTAACAACAGCTTTCTTTCTTAAAAGTCATGATTAAATTTAATTGGTGTTTTCCACGAGTAAAGGGCTAGCAAAGTAGTCACACAAGTCATAAAAAAACCCTATCCCGACCGATGTATCGATTTTGGTCCCTCCAGTGACCACAGATTGAAAACGTGACAGAAAATTGGCGTTACTTTTGATTCTCACCAAATTTGTCGTATCCCCCCCCTCGGGAGAATTTTGTTAAGTTAGCTAATTTAGTATGCAAGCCAACGTAATGGCGGTCGCCGCCGGCGAAATGTTTATTTGCTCAAAATCGGGGCAAAATCTTTCGGAGATGGAAATCAGGACATTTGAAAGGATACAGAAAGTAATTTGGGGCCGGTTGCTGGCTTCTAAGGCTGAATTTATCCAGAAGTAAGCTGTATTTTCGTTTTCGTGTCGAAAGCCACGCGATGAAATATTATCGGCTTGTTCTGCTGTCTTGTTCTATTTTTTCTCTTTGTCGTTTTTGTAGCCCGCCGAGGCCAGTCTTTCGTCTAAATCAGTTGAAAAAGGTTCGAAAAAGATGTTCCCATTCAAGTTTAAGCTCTCAGGCGATAATTCTGGAGTTTTTTGGCCGAAACGTCGGCTTTGTTATGTTCGTGTCTTTCGGTTGCTATGGGCGACCGTTGCTTCCTTTGTTAGGACAAGTCTGGGAAGTGAGGTCACAAAAAAATTCTAATTAATTCTGGTTTTGTTCGATTTCGCTGAAATTTTAACACGATAAAGCTGGATTGTTAAGGAATAGATTTACCGCCTGCCGATGTGTGGTAGCTATTAACGCTGAAGTGTTATATCGCTTCGAAGTCAGGGTTTTGAAGAGATTTTTTTGCAACATGTGGGTTCGGCGTGATTTTGTAATCTGAGGTTTCGGTTGACCCCGAAGGAAAAAATATCCGGAAAAGGTCATTTCATCGACGATTCAAACAAATATAAATATGTATATGTTCCGAGCTAAATTTCTGGTGAAAAAATATAATTTTTGACGAGCGCTGGGTTTTTAATTTATTCCCGCGAAAGATGAGATTTATTGTTTCAACAGCTTTTGGCGAGTAAACATCACAGGTTGCGTGACTCAAAATTTGGCCGAGTGGAAGCTTGGGTCTGCTCGCACCGAAGTCGAAAAAAAAAAAACCACGGGTAAACCATGAACCGCGCTCGGCCCATGGCCGCGCGGTTAAAAAAACCACGGGTAAACCATGAACCGCGCTCGGCCCATGGCCGCGCGGTTAAAAAAAACCACGGGTAAACCATGAACCGCGCTCGGCCCATGGCCGCGCGGTTAACAAATAAAGAAGCCTCGACTGTGCTCTGTTCTGTTGTAAAGCACGCAGGAAGCGGTAGAGCACGAAAGAAGTGTAGGGGAAAAGAGACAGTGTGAAAAGTGTTTTTCCCTACTTCTTGAGCGGTCTACCGCTTCTTAAGTGCTTTGCAACAGAACAGAGCACAATCGAGGCTTCTTTATTTGTTTTATGATAAAGAATCCGATAATTTCCCCACGCATTTGGCTAAATTTTCAAACCAAACTTTATCAGTCCGGAATATCCCGATAAATTAGGACAGTCATGACGTCATGAAGCTATTGTAAGCAGGGAAAATGGCGGACCTTTTCTGCGGACCAAGAAAATATGTTGTTTCCAGTCTCGCATAGAGTCTGGCCGGCATTATCCAGGACTTTTTGCGACCAAACGTTGAGAAGGAGAATAAGCGGCCATTTTGGTGGTGGGAGAACGTTGACTGTCTTCTAATCATTGAGTTTTTTTGGTGTCAAGCGACGATGTAGACGCGATTTTGTGGCCAAATATTGAGGTTAGTAAAGTGTACGCGTTATTTTCTAGTATTCACGTATTTTTCATTGAGCTGTGTATATTTTTTACTGGTTCTAGTGTTGTTAAAGTTTCATCATGCCAAATTACACGGTTGTAAACAAAGTCGATATTTTGTAAACTCTCTTTGAATTTGAGGCGTTACAAGTGTACCTGAACCGCTGTTGTTATAAGGCTTGAGTAATGCATCGTTCCTTCATTTTTATGACAGTTGTTCTCAATTTCTCTCTCTTAAGTACATGGAAGAGCATACTCGACTGCTCGAGGCACTTTGCCGAATTTTTGGGGAAAAAACAAAGGGAAAAGAGAGGAAATAAGACGTCGTTAAGTACGCGGACGAAATTAAACAAATTTGGGAGGTCTCTGTTTTGGTGGATTCATCGAATGTGCACCCCAGTTTTATCACTGGAGAGCCAGTAGCCTGTTGAAAACCACCTAGAGCACAGAAGTGGCAGCGAAACAGACAGGCCAGGGGTTGTGCAGTGATTCCCTGTAAATGGATGCTGTGAGTATCCCAAGGAATGGCACAAAAGGTAGAGAGATTGTTTGTGCTCATTTACCAGACGTTGAGGGCCATGCAAACATGTAAGTTAAGGTTTGTAGGGGGCATTGTACTCTTTTTTTTTTTTGGCATTTTTTGAAAACTATACACACTGCAGCCGTTCCTAGTAGATGATGATTCTTTTCACCTCCCCATGAAGCTTGAATGTACCAGAAAGTAATGTTTTTGCAAAATAATTTTTATGAACGCAAAGACTGAAAAGGTACGCGAGTTTATAATGTAGTGTCGAGTGTTGAACATTACTAATTGTGAAACTAATGCAATACATTAATTGGTTGTGAACAGGAAACATATCAGTTTGGTTAAGAATATGTAATAAAAAATAGAAAACATAAGAGTTATCAGACCACTTGAGGGCAATCTCTTATTTAGTGAGACTAATGTGGTGACTACATTCAAAATAAATTCATATGTTAAAACGAAAATTACATCTGTAATAATATTGGCATCTGTAAGCAATGTAATAATCTTCTAAGCGCTTGTGATTTGTTTCAGGTCCTGCATTCTGCTAAGAGGCAAATTCAAGGTCGAGAGTACCTAAAGAGTGAATAAAATAAAATGGATTTCACTTTCAAGACTGAATTTGTTTTGTATACTTTAAATAAATATATAATAAAACCTTGGGACATGTGGATGGATTGTGAATGCTCCCTTGTCAACCTGTCCAGGAATTATATTTTGATATTTTTGGGTAAATAACTTGTGAAAGTCAGCAATTATATGTAAGTTCTCATAATTTCCATGTGGAAATCAGACATGATATCTTTTAGCACAGTAACAAATAGATACAGGAAATATTTAAAATAAATACCAAAATGGAGAAATTTCAGAGTTACAAAGAATATATTAACCGAATTTTTGACTATCCCTGCATCTGACAACCCTAAAATTTTGGATACATTTTTTCTAGCTTAGTTTATTTTGTATAAAAGAACAAGAATTTCTCACTCGTATGCGTTATTGAAAATTCTGTTTTAATGATAATTTCATTTCCTCGATTAAGCCAAAACGTATAACATTTTGGACATCTACAATTTATCTTTGCTGGCATAGAAGAACACGCGCGTGCTGTCGATTTCGGCCCGATAATCCCTAGATAAGAGGAAAGTCTCAATTCTTATATCGATCATTTCTGTGCTTAGAGAAATGCAGAGTACAGATGCTTACCGATTGTACGGTCTCTTTCCAAAGAATGATAACAGCAGCTCGTCAAACGTGGCCCGCATTGCGTTCTCTGGTGCTTCCTTCGGTCCGAGGATAATCGTTATATGGGCAGAATTGTCTGTGACATGGAACGCGAACACAAACTGCCCTTTTATTTTATAGTTTGGACAGTATTTAACTCAATTCGAGATAAACATATACCTCCTGAAGGCCCACATTCATGGCATTGGAAATTATTCGCGACTCTCTTTGTCCGCCATCTTGAATCTCTTGGTTTGTTGTGAAACACAACACTCCAATCAAAACACGCATTCTCATTGGTTGAAACGTGGTTTCATGACATCACAGATGTCCTAATTTACCGGAAATTTACCGGGATATTCCGGACTGTTTATTTTACAAACGATCAAAAATGGCGTCAGACTTGTACTGTTCTCTGATAAAACACGCTAAAATAAGCCAATCACAATCCTTGTTAGAATTGTTCAAATAATTTGATTGGCTAAAGAAGCGACAGCTGTCAATCACAAACTGGACTTCGGCCAAGCTTTCAGTTTCGAGTAGTTTGAGCGGCTTTTGAGGGAAGAACGATGCCTTCGAAGTTCGCTTTTAAGTTGATTTTTAAATACGGATCTAAAGGCAGGTGAAGGTTTATAGTCCAGAGGAATCCAGCCGTATTGTGGCCCATGAAAACGTGTACTTTTCCAGTGGGAATTACGAAACCAGGAGCTCAAAGCTTGCGGATGAAAATGCGAAATGCTGAGTTGAATTTGAAAGGAGCTACAGCTATTTACGGCTTGTAGCCGCATGCAGCAAGATTGCCCGAACTAGCGTAAAAGTTAGAAAGACTAAACGGCTCCCACTGGTGCTACTCCGAGTACAGAAGAGAATATCAGAGCAAGCTTTGCACTGACCACTCGTCGGTTCACTTCACTGAGATGACCGGAGAACGAGCGCTACTACACTGCATGTAAGTGTTGTTTGAGCAAGTGAACATTTTTACAAAAATAAAGCTTCTCATCATAAACAGAGACTGTTCAATTGTTGTTTTCTGTCGTTGTTTTACTTCTTAAGTATAATTTCTGCCTTCGTAACAAATATAATGTCTTTTATCGAAGCACTGTTTAGGTTGAGAATTTGTTTATTCGCCACGTGTTTTGTCGGCGGGAATGTAGCAAAACTTGTTATTTTAGTACAGTTATAACACTACTGTTGCTAACAATGGTCTCTGTGAGCCATATTTACTACACACAAATAGCTCGTTTCCATTGCGTTTGTCTGAATCACAGGGAATGTTTAATTTGGGGCAAATTTGTCAAAATTCCGAAGCAAAAATTTGAAAGCAAACTTACCGTCATCAACCCGTGCTCTGTTCTCTGATAAAGCACGCTCTTTCAGCCAATCAGAGCGCGCGTTATATGGAAACTTTATTAGCCATATTAGCATTAAAACGGATGAACTCTGTGCTGCAGTAACTGAGGATCATGTATTGAATGTTTGTTTAACTTTTCACACAAAATGTCATGCTGCTCTTGACAGATATCGCAATAACTTTATAAGGAAGTGAACATGTTTGATTTGTATTAACAAGCACATCTTAAAACTATTAAGAGTGCAACTTCAACAAGTAAATAATAAATGTTTGACACTTTTTTGACGCCTTCAACGACACAGGCAAATATTGAACTTCCTCAAGATATGTGATTGCAAAGTTTTACAGTAATCAAATGAGAAGGAATGTCTTCAAATATGGCCGGGACAAGAAATTGAACGGTAAATTTGGAAAGAAAATCTTAAGCCTATATAACAGAAATTTCACACTAGAAAAATAAAAGAATGAAAAAAGTGTAACTAAGCCTTTATTTACATAGAGTACGTTTGTCACTTTTGGTAAGCAACACGAAGCGTTACTGAAAGCAGGTAGCTTGCGTTACTTGAATAAATAATATGCACAATTTATAACATTGTTATCTTCGGTGATCCAGCTTTTCCTGCAGATAAACGGTTTTTTATTTTTGAGTATTTATCTTTGCGCACGGTTAGATGTGTGCCAAATGTTACTAAGCGCAAAACCCTGACTATGAATCACGTTGACATCAAAGAGATCAATCCAGTGTTGAAATTATGTCAGGGCATCATGCATCTATGAACGATATCTTAGAAGCTAACAATTATGTCAAAATGTTGCTTTTTCAATTTTCTGTTTAAATCGAAATGTCTCGTTAAAAAGATTTTGAATACCGTAACTCAACTAAATGCCGTGATGTTCAATACGGCGTTACGCGTGTAATGTGAAACCGGGGAAAAGTAACATAACGACATATCAGGTGACCTCCTGACCTAAGACGTCATTCGAGTCGTTTACTCAGTGTACGGGGTCTGAATTATTTAACCATGAGTCGACATGAGGCATATGGATATGAGAAACTAATTTACTACGGTTTGAAGCGTATATCCTATCATATTTTTAAAGGACTCTCGACTGAGCAAGACGATGAAAACAGCCAGGACTGTGTGTGCCACTCAGTATCTCATCTCAAACATAAACGTTATCGACCTTGTCGAATTTTATGGCCGTTTATGCTCGCTGTTTTACTGGAAATATTTTACAAAACAGCTCACAAGGACACTGGGAAGTTAAAATCGTTTCTATAGCAGGAGAAGGAACGTAAGTAACGGTGAGTCGTTGTTTCCTGTTTTAAACGTCGGCTTCCAAAGAATAACCTTGTGATTTGCATAAAATTGAACTCGCTTACATGGCGTAACATTTTGTTTTACTGACGGAGAACGTTTTAATTCCCAGAGCTATAACGTTTTGGGTGAAAAAAACAATAACCGAGGTTTCCTAAAATGTAGATATTTTGACCAAATGATATATACCAGAGGCCATTTATACTAGTCAAAGTTGGCCTTTATTTGTTCCTTGCCAAGAGACACAAATGGCGGCTGTACAAATACCCTTCGTTAAAAAGCTACAAACAAAACTTCAAGAAACTTATTACACGATTTTAAAATATAAGAATGAAATAATATTTGCGCCAAGTTTTGTACTCGTAGGATTGTTTTTACGCCCCCGCTGATTTCGTAAGGAAGCGTGAAATTCTGAACATTTTAAGCCGCGGAAAGCGCCATTATATGCAAATTTCGAACTTTCTTAAATTTTGGCCGTAAAATAAATCGTTGGAACTTTAAACTATTTTTCCATGAATAAGTTCACCCAGAGGTATGTTTTGGCGAAATAAAAGAAAAATCGATTTTTCGTGACTGTCTTCCGATTCTCGACACTCTCAGAAAATCACTCTTAATAATAGTAACAATGACTTAATTGTTGTGTCCAATTACATCTAGTGCTAATAGGGGACACCTAATGAATATAAAAAAAGTGTTAATTAATAAATAGCATAATTAACACACACTAGGTACTGTGTTTTATTGTCCCATCGCGGATCTGTCTAGCCTTAAACCAAAATGAAAAGGCAAAGTAAAACGGAACAACAAACGCGCATAAATCGTGAATGACATACTACATATACATATTATACATATAAGTGTAGCGATACCTTGTCAATGTCATTTTGGGTAGAAGCACAGGTCTGGAACAGAGTGGGTTGTTTTTGTAGCTGTTTTGCGTGATTTTGATGTGCCTTGGTGTCCAAGTGGTCCTTTACATCCTTGATCCCTTGTTTTGCACAGGATAAGGTCCGGTTGCATGCTGTACAAGAAACTTGGTTGGCATTCCATGTACTGCGACGGTGCATGGCCACTGCTGGGTCCATGTGTTGGAGAAGTGTGTTTTATACAAAAACGATCCCGTGTACTTCGATTTCTTGGGAGTAGCAGGTGGTACAGAGGGTGGACTTTGAGCTCTTTTCTTTGATGCTTTGGGTACTCAGGTAAGGAGAGGAGCTGATGGTTTCGCTTGAGCAGCGCCCACTGCTGGTGGTACTGGTATCAATGGAACAAAATGGTTTGGGGTCCAACCATGAAGGTCGACATTACTTGTGTGTGTCCACATTATATATGCTACGGTCGGATGCTGTATCTGCGAAGGCGTGATAAGGACATTCACATAATTCCGATTGATGAGAGAGCCTTTAACTTCCAGGTAAACGGGTTGAATAGGAAAACCCAGGATGTTGCTGAATGCAAAAATATGGCACATGCTTGAATATGAGCCAGGCTTGATGGTTTCGACAATTCCAGCCTCAAAGCCCTCTCGTTGACGTTCAGCATTCGGTTTTCTCTTGGTTTTGGACGATAAGTCAAAGCTACTCCCCAGTAAGTTTTGCACATAGTCATCTAAACCAGTCAACTCTTTTAAATAGCCGTCGTTTAAATACTTCTCCTTGTTCATGCAAAGTTCTATAAATGTTCTCGTGCGCAGTTCTACGAGTCTGTCCTCCTTACCAAATATGATCCTTGACATGGCCCTATATAGACAATTTCCATCGCCATAAGTTTGCTTCGGTTCTACACATTTTGGGCCATCACTTGGGAAGAGCTTTTCTCCACTCACATCCTTAAAACCTTTTGAAAGAGAAAGTTTTTATTTTTAAGACAAACATCGTTTCTTCACAGCTTCCTTTCACATAAACAACATATAAAGAATTGTGGTCGTTTCGCCCGAAAGCCCGAAAGCCCGGAGTCGTTTCGCTAGGACTAAGAGTCGATTCACCCGGACTAAAAGTCGATTCGCCCGATATAAGAGTCGATTTGCCCGGACTAAAGATATCTTGGTTGATCGGAATGTTTTGGTGGCCAAGCTTAAACAAACACACAGCATTTTAAAACGTTTCCTGATCTTTGGCGGTACGAGTTGATCGTTGAATTCAATAGGCCTCTCTTTTTTTATTGGAAAAGTTGGAACGAACAAAAACCAACAGAGGTAAGTACAACTGAAAATTTTGTAAGACGTGGCTTTTGTCTGCGTTTTAACACAAACTCAGGCCAAAATTTTAAAGCCTTGATACGCTAGGGCCGTACTGGATAGCTAAATTACCTTGCAGGATTTATTTTGCAAGTTCGCTTGTGGAGAATTTGACGATGGTGAATAATAACAAAAAATAGGCCCGCAAAGCGTGCGTGTAGCTACTGCGTGTTTTTAAAATGGTATGAAATATATCTTCACTGAATAACGGAATGGTAGGGGGGAGAGGGGTGTCCTATAAGATGACTAGAATAACAAGCTTGGACATAAATAAATTGAACATTTGTATTGACGTTTTCACAAACAAACATGTAACAAATTGGCAGCCGAGGCTGCATACAGCTTCGAAACTAATGTAAGGCGTTATTTTGATGACAGACTGTAAATAAAAGGTTTTCAGACTGTAAATAAACTTAGGTCAGTTTTAATTCTTTGGCGAGACTAAAGTAAGGGAGCATAAAACAGAACGGTTGTTTAACTTTGTTGACATTAATGATAATAAACGTGTTTTTTATATAGTACATTGTCATTGGATATCATACCCTCCTCTACCAGCATGTAGCGCACTATTTAATACAAAATCCCTAACGAGTTCCTCCTGCACACTGGTAGTTAAGGGACGTGTGCGCTTATGGCTGTAATGGTCGATTGAAGTGGTTAAATAAATAGCTTGTGGTATAATTTTCGATGAAACACATTGCGCGTTTCTTAATTTAGGGGCCAAATGAGAAATTTTTAAGTTGGCGTCATTTGACTAAAATACCAAAATGCTATTCCCACTTTTTGGTAACATAATAGTGCTGATTGTTGTATTATTTTTAAAACAGGCAATAAAACTCTGAATAAAACAGTTTGTTCATGAAAATGAATGTTGTCAGTAATCCAGATACTTCAATTAATACAAAATTAAATCAAATACTGGAAGAAAACGCTCCGCCGTCACGTGACTAAGTCACCGAAGAAGACCAATGGTTTTGGTTGAAAAGTCTACTTCACAGTAAGATCTTTTCTTCCAATATTTGACTTAATTTTGTATTAAAACAGTTATTTGTTTTTCATCATGCATTCTGGTAGTTCCAGTAAAGTCAAATAGCACCATCACGCAAATGTTATTGCCGTGTGTTTTCACTAGTCATATCACATGATGTCTTACAACCAAAGAGGAATTTCCATAAACTGTTACTATTTGTTCAATGGGTTTAAGGAAATATCTCCAGTTCTTTAACAATAACAATGTGAGTGCCAGTGTCAACTTGATTTGTTTCTCTGGATTATGGGACGTTAACTGAGTTGACAGTGTCAAGGATGCAATGTCCACTCTAACAACTGTAACTCTAACAATGTCAACAGAACAAAGTCAACAGTACTTGTTTTGGTGCTGAAATATAGGCCTTGGTTTAAGCAATGTCACGATGGGTTTAAGGTCTGACCTTTCACAATAGTCTTATGGGACTGTCCCTTCATTTAAACCGGAGTTGACTGCAGTGGAAAAAATTGAGCAATAACTTGGGTTGACTTATCTGCCAATATTTCCTTTGGGTCTGATTTAAGGATCAACTTCTTAAGTTCGTCCAATGGTATGTCACACAAAGGTCGGGGAGTGTGTGTAGTATTTACAAGGATCTGAAGAGCCAACCTCGTTCCCAGGGTCTCTCATCTTACCCCCCCTGGAGCGAGCGAAGAGAGACCCTGGTTGGGTCTGGTCACGTGCCACTTTGATAATTGAGAACATCAGGGAGGGGTCCTCTGTAATCAGCAGTTTGTCGCGTTGAGCTTTGTCGCGCGCTGCGACCGCCACATCACCCGCGGCGTTTATCAATACTTAGCTTTCAGGCTGAAATTTCGAATAATATCTGTTCCAACGTTTAGCTAAGGGTTAAGCAAGTCTGTCTCGAGGCAATTTAGTGGTCGTGATTTTCAGTGTTGCCGTCTTACCCACTGGATTTATGGAAAGTCATTCATATTTCAACTGTGGACGTCGAGCAGCGCAATTTCGTCCCGTAGTAATTGTTGTTTCTCCTTTGAATGCACTCGATCAAATTGATGCAAAAAAACATAAGAACGTCTCTAGGAAAACGTATAGCTTTCTCAAAGTAAAGCTACGGCAGTCTCTGAGGAAAAGCTGGACGAAGATAAATATGATATTCGTGCAACGCACTGTGCTTGCAAACAGTTCTAATCAAATAGCCGGGCCCGTCGTCACCTGCGGCGTCACAATATAGAATGCAAGTAAGCAATATGTTCACGGAATATTTTAATCTTTGTCCCTGGAGAGCCAATACTTAGAGCCTTAAAACATATCTTGCAATAGAAACGAACCTAAACAAAGTATAAGCACGGCATGGCAAATTACAGAGGTGTCAAACTCTGAGAAGCGACGTGCAGTTAACAGCGGAAACCATACAGACTTACGACCTCTAAAAATATGCTGTAACATAATCAAACGACTCCGCTCTACTTATAATTTCCATTTCTTCTAATAACACGGCACAAAAAATGCCCCTCAGAAACACGCTTGAAGCAAAGAAAGGTCGAGAGATCGATAATTAAATGAAAATGTGCACAATTCTCTCGAACCGTTGGTGTCACGTACACTAATTTATTAACGACACAATAAAAACTATATTTTTCTTTTTCTAGCCTCGTTTCGTTCGAAGATAAATCCATTTTATCAGCAACGACGGCGAAATGTATACCGTGACGAGTTCGCTGTATTTATATCCTTCGCGCTCGGCAAAGTTCGGGGCGCCGACGGCGCGGTGAAACTTCAATAAATCTTTTCACCCTTTCGCTCCTTTCGACGTGACTTTGGCTTTCAGTGATCATTTCAAAGGCCCTTAATTCTCTAGAATTATTTAATCGCCGGTAACAAGACCTACACTTCATTCTGAGATAAAGATGAGCCAAACATCTTCCATACACAGCCTCGGCTGCGGTGTGTAATTCTCCATTCGCCTTCGTGAGGAGATTTTTACAATATGTAATGTCCTTCACTGAACCATGCAACCATCAGCGACATGGATTTCCGCTATCAGATGATGGATAAGTTTTCCTTGGCGTTTGCAGAATATTACCGCCGGACATTGCCGCAGAACATCATATCGTTCTTGGTTTACTTTGGTGACAACACTTCCCGAACTCCCGTAGGCTAAGTATAGACAAAATTCCTGCTAGGCCGCCCATCCCTTCAATAATTTAATTGTCATCTCCCAGATTCTGGGAGGCACGTGACCAGACCCAACCAGGGTCTCTCTTCGCTCGCTCCAGGGGGCGGTAAGATGAGAGACCCTGGGAACGAGGTTGCTGAAGAGCATCGTTGAAGCATGTGAACTGCATGGGTTTTTGCTCAGAAGTTTTTACAGTTATGTGGGCTACAAGCTTCGTGTTCACCATTTCCAGTATTTTACACACGTGATCATTTCATTTCTAGCTGTTGAACTGCAGGAATCACTCGACAGCCATGTTCATGAACAAAAGCTTGGCGACTGCTCGGGAATGTTTTTGAAGTCCAAATTTTGTTTGGACCTTCAAAACACCTGAAAAAAACTTTACGAGAGAACACTGGACATAACAATTGAATGCTATGCCTAATAATAGGCAGAAAATAACAAGAAAACACGGCAAATCTTACCTGTTGTCTGGGTAGTTACAGCTCCATGAGGAGAAAGGCCGACGTTGCCACAACGTTGTTCACTGTCGATATTTTCACGGAAAGAGATCGCACTTTTATGGAAACTGGTCGGAAAATCCACTGGTTACTCTACTTTTCATTTGTTTTCGAAAAAAGACGTACTACCGCATTCCAAGTAATAAAAGCTCTAAATAAGCAGGTTTTAATTGCAAAACCTGTAAAGTCCATCGACATCCGATATTTATCAAATTGACTACGCGAAGGAAGTCGAACAAGACCCGAAGCAAATCCGGAAAGTGGACACTCGGACAGTCAAAAGCGATAGCATTGTAGCTACTCGCGCACGCGCAGTAGCTACAGAAAAAGCGCCCGCCCGCTCGCTTTTCTATGAAAATCCGGACGAGAAACATTTCTCTTTTTTTTACTTGGCCTTATACGGCAAACGGGCAGATTTTGCAAACCCCGTGCGCCTGTTTTCTTTGTATTAAATTTCACCGTGTATTACCGCCACTATAAATCCTAGATCGAACAAATTTAGCAAATCATTGACACAATGAACTTCACACGTTCGTACTTAGACAGCAAGCAGTCGGTTTCTGTTCCTGAAATCCTTTGGATTCTCTTTAACTTTCCATCGGGAAAAATAAGAAGGAAAACAGGTCTAAAAATAACAAAGTTTATATGGAAATCTGATTTTAAATAATATTCATAAACTGTGCGTCTGCAGAATTCATGAATTGGAAACATTAGGCCCTCAAATCCTTTGCCTAGTGCCTAAAGTTTCCAATTCATGAATTTTTCAGAAGTGAAGTTTTATTAATTTAAAACTGTTTGACATCGCGACTTTCAGCTCTGACCCGCTCACATTTCAAAGCGCTTGAATTTTCAAAAAACCGCAAAAGTAGCTTACCTCGAGTGTTTACTGATGGCTGGACGTCAACTAGGGGAATCTCCTTCACTTTCTGCGAAGCAAGTCTCTTCACTCCCTCAAAGCCCGAGGGAAGGGCACCTAAGAATTCTTTTTGCAGCGAACCGAAATCCACGCCGGCAATCTTCGCTTCGAGTGTAAACAGCGTGCGAAAACCGCGCCAACTTTCTTCCATGTATTGTGCGATTGGATTGGTTGATTTCTGACCAATTACGATTCTCGTTAAATATATCGATTTGATCGCTCTGTTTCCCATTTTCCGATGTTTTCCGATTAAGAACAGCTCAAATAAGAGCACTAAATCCACTTCTTGTTTTATTTTCCTTTTTGGATTCTCGAAAAAAACGAAATTGATGAAAAAAAATTGAAAAAAGCCACGTTAGGTATTTCCCGGGAGATTTGGTGCTCTAACCGGGAGACCGGGAGATTTGATGAAAAACTTGGAGACTCCCGGGAAAACCGGGAGAGTTGGCAGGTATGCACCACATGCACGACCCATTTTCCATAATACCATAGTGCCATAGTACTTTAGCGACGTCAACCCCCAAACCATCCCGATAGTGCACTCTGCACTAAAAATCGGGCGTCGTTAGCGAATAAGGCCACAGAGTCTGTAAGCCCAAAAATATTGCAGTTAGATCTCTGAAGTGAAATGCTCTCTGCCAAATATTGTTTAAGTGGACCTATTGATCATGAGTGAATTTAGACAACTGGTGAGGTTCCTTAAAGAGTAACTTCGCATTTAGCGACCATAGTTTCACGCGCCTTGCAGCCGTAAGATGGCAGGATTCGATGTCCCGTGGACAGAAATCTTGAAATTTTTTTCACTTTCCACATTGATTTTCTGTTCATTTTTGTGTTATTTTTTTGTAAAAAAAATTACCTCTTGGTGGGCGCGTCAGGGTATGTTATGGACGGGTCAAAGGATGAGTAAGTGAGTGAGTGAGTGAGTGAGTGAGTGAGTGAGTGAGTGAGTGAGTGAGTGAGTGAGAGATGTATGCATGTCACACCAATCAGATTGGATCTACTATAAACAGCCAATCAAATTTCTTGTTGTAAAGGTAAATGGTATGTGAAAAGATTTGATCCCGATACAGATCAGAACGGCCACATTTATTCTATAAAAGAGTAGGAAGTATTCATACATTGGGCTTACTTCGACATTTTCTGTGGGTTAGGCTGAGGATTTTGTGGGCGGGTTTGATAATCATTTGCAACTGGATAATCAGTCAGTGTTTGGCATATAACTACGAGCATGCGATGAAGGGTGGGCTTTTCCCATTAGATAAGTTTTTGAATTGAGTGTTTGAGCCGCTCTACTACTAGGTTTAACATGTGAATGAAAAACAAGTTGATGTGGTTTTTTTGATAGGATCAATTGTATTTTAGGGGGGCGGAATGCACTATTGGGAATGTGAAGAGGTTGTGACCAGGTTCAAATCGTTTGCGTGTTGTATTGAAACCTAGATATTGCTGCAGAGTTCGTAATGAGTGTTCCGGGCATGTCGTTAATTTCAGCATCCATTGATAAGTTTCAATGTGAAAAGCGAAGAGACTACGATTAATTTGGTCAACAGAACTAAAAGATATTATTCTGTGACGATTTCACAATTATAATGGTTATTGTTTACTACTGGAATGAGAAGATACGTCTTAATGAAACTAAATCTTTTCTCTTCAATGTTATCAGGGTTTTCGCTTATTCACATTAATAACCAGCACGAATTGTAGTTGAAGAAAAAGGAAATTATTTGTTCAAGATACCTTAAGTGAGGTATATGAAGTCTTGAGCGTTTTGGTGTATTAAACACAAGGACTTTGGTAATTGAAAAACTAGTGAGACAATCTCAGATAGTGCAGAGTGCAATTGATAGCTCTGGCACAGTAGTCCCATAAGTATTCACGCCTGCTCGGTTCACTTCCGGTTTGTATCTACCTTGGTAGTCTGCTAGGGCTTTTCCCCTTAGCAGTGTGTACGTTTCAAGGTTGTATTTTCATTCAAGGTCCAAAAATTACGTACAATTACTTTTTGTCACGACAGCTTTTAAATTTTACTCTGGTGTGTTAAATTTTTGTTCATTTTAAATTCAATAACACGTTGGAGAAACGTGACAATTTAGCTCTTTGCGCCAACTTTGTAACTTGATACTTTTTTTTCCTCGCAAAGGTATGTAACATGAAACTCTTGTTTTCTCCAAAACACAGGGAAGATGAGCTTGTTTTTAGGGGATAAATGAAAGAAAGTTAAATATCTGACGAACAAATGGAAGATAAACGATTTTGTTTTTTCTCAAAGCGCAAATTTTCTTATCACGGATGAACAAGAACTAATTTAATTATCAGATAGTCACGGAATACTACTGGCTTTTTCTGTTGCCACCTTTGTTGTTAACAATAAAACAATTCAAAATTAATATATAGATTTAGCCAAGCCTAAAAGCACAGCTCCTGATTGCAATAACTGACGATAAAGGAAAAAGAGAATTATTTTTTCTGGGATCAGAAACTCAAAAACTGATCAGTTGTGAACATGTAATTGTTCAGCGTGTGGTTTTGCTATTTTTTCCAGTTAAATTTTAACAAACTATACCTAACAAGCCTAACCAAGATTGTAGAAATTACGGACGCAATATATCAGGGACTTTCCAAGAGACGATTGTACAAGGAATATGTCAGAGGAAAAGTCAACAACGCGCCAGGGGTTAATTTGCGCCGCAATTTTGCCTTTGCGAGTACTTCTTCCTTGTCCCCAGAGAAATAACGCGACTTGAGCCCGCGATCCAATCGGTAAACCAGTGTCTGGTCAGCGGTCAACTTTGAAAAAGCACGCAACTTCGATGAGCTCTAAATCTGAGCCCGCGATATAGTCACGTGGTACTGGTCAGAGGATAGCATCTTGTGCCAGCTGTTACTTAACGATAGCGTGGACGTCCAAAATCAAAGATGTAGCTTTGGTAATGTGCTACTCTCTTAGTTTTCAAGGTATTGGCGTACGGACGGATGTACGTACGGACGGATGTACATACGTACGAAGGTACGTACGTACGGACAGTCACGTGACAACCAAAATTTTCAGATCGATGGGTTATCAAATTTTCTAAGGTATGGGGCTCCGCTCGCACGCCTTCGGCACGCAGGAGCTCCTCTATAACACTTACGATGCCAGAACGCATGCCTCTTACATGCTGGGTTCTGCCATAAGGAAAACCACTCAGCATTTGTGTGTTATCCCGTATGGAATGTATCCTCCACCTAATGTATAGACGACACGGACGCTAACTAATTTGTGCACGCGTTTAGATCAGCAAATTGGTTTTGTTCTAAAGAGAATAGCACCACAAGGTGAGCAAGAGGTTACTTGACACATATATATTGAGCTTGATGATGTTTACTCCTAACTGACGTAGATGTACATGTTTTACGTAGGGTACACGTGTACCTTCCCACCTCAACACCACCATCTCCTTGTCTCTAGACTAATTGATTAATTGAAATTTAAAATTAATTAAACAAACATTAAAGTTTACACCTTAGCGCATAGCGAAATAGTGTCTTAGTGGCAGGCAGAATCCCAAACCATCCCAACTAATAAAGACTGACGTGCATGTTGCCGGTTTGTGATTTTTAGTCCGGTTTGGAGCAGTGTGTGACAGTTACATACACACATTGGGTTGTTTTAGAGTGCATAATGTTCAGTGTAATGGTGACTAGTAATGAACGAGGTGAGCCTTACGTTGTGAAACAGTTCATGAGTTAGTAGTATGCAAATGGTTTGAGATATTTTTATTTTTAGTTACAAAGATAGCTTGATACTTTTGTTTTTCAGAAGGAGCAAATTCAATTAGAGGTCATGAATCGTCGCTTCTAGTTCTAAGAACATGTTTTAGGGGAGGCGACACTATTTAGATTTGAAACAGTTCTAAGGTTTACAATAGTAAGTGCACTGGTAACGATTGTTTTGTTCTTGTTGCATGCAAATATAACGAGATATTTTTATTTTTTAGTTACAAAGGGTAATTTGACACTCTTGTTTTTCACAAGGGAGTAAATTCAATTAGAGCTGAAGAATCGTCACCACTTATTCCCACGAGATGTTTGCTATCTTAAGTTACAAATAGTAACTTGACACGTTTGTTTTTTAAAACATAGGCACGCAAGGCGTGCAAGAGTTATTTTTTTGTGAACTATAAGTCTCGGAGATTGGAGCATTCATGGAACTGTTTACAGTAATGATTTGGTTGATTTGACAAGTTTTTTTGGTTGCGATGTACAGCAAGAAAGAAACTGGGAGTTTATGATGTACATACGATGTTACATCGGTAATGGTAAGATAACTAAATAGTAAGCCCTAAAATGTTTGACTGAACAAACTACAGTAATCTGACACGTCTCCAGATTAATGTAGACACCATCTTATTTTCTAACAGGCAATTTTATTCGTTCTTTGATACAACCCACACTGTGATTGGTCTGACACGCGCACATGCGTAACTCCCTCACTCACTGATCACGTAGCCCTTCCCCCCGGGGGGGGGGGACTTCCTTATATGGGCTATATAGGTCTGTGCGGCCCCGAAGGGTATGGTTTTCCAGCCGTTTTGGTCATAAATAGGGTATCGATTTTAGCTCATTTTGGTCATTTTGGTCATAAATAGGGTACGGTTTTTGCACTCTAGCCTTGATATGGGTATGCTTTAAGAAGAAGCCACTTTTTCATCATTATCGAAAAGAAAATCAACAAAAGCCCTTCACAAATTTATATGTTTACGTTAATTTAACATTGGTTTGAACTAGGGAGCTAATTATAACGCAGGTCTGAAACAGGGTTTTGATTTGAGGGTCAGGTCGTAAATAGGGTTTCGAATTTTTGGTCAGGTCATAAATAGGGTAAGGAATATCGCAGATTTTGGTCATAAATAGGGTAAGGGTTTTGTGAAGCGGACCGCACACCCCCAACCAATTTTTCTGGGAGTACCCCCTCGGGAGCCCTTCCAGCCACCAAGAGGAATTTTCGCTCAAAAATACTCAAGTTAAGAGAACTTTTCGCATTTTATACGAGTCGTAAGTTTACCCTTTTTACACAACACAACGTAACAACACTACTTCACCGAAAATTGAAAGAAAGAGAAAAAACCTCTCTGATTTAATTAAATTGCACCTTAACTTGGTGCCAAACAGTCTTCAAAGAACATTTGAACAGTTTTCATACTTTTTACCTTCAAAAATATCGGACTGAAAAGAATGTCAAAAAATGCCCATCAAATAAAAATATTAAACTGCTACTGCAGAGACGTAAAAACACCCTAGAAATGAAAGCTTCTTTTTTGTTTAATATCCTGGGAACAATAGCCGATAACTTGTAAGCTCTAATTGAATTTACTCCCACATGAAAAACAAAAGTGTCGAGTTACCATTTGTAACTAAAAATAGCAAACATCTCGTGGGAACAAATGGTGACGATTCGTCAGTTCTAATTGAATTTACTACATTGTGAAAAACAAGAGTGTCAAATTACCCATTGTAACTAAAAAATTAAACTATCTCGTTATATTTGCATGCAATAAGAACAAAACAATCGTTACCTGCACTTACTATCGTAAACGTTAGAACTGCTTCAAACCTAAATAGTCTCGTCTCCTCTAAAACATGTCCTAAGAACTAGAAACGACGATTCGTGACCTCTAATTGAATTAACTCCTTGTGAAAAACAAAAGTATCAAGTTACCCTTTGTAATTAAAAATAAAAATATCTCGTGCCATTTGCCTACTACCCATGAACTGCTTCAAAACTCAAGACTCATCTCTTTCATAACTAGCCACCATTACACTGAAAATTATGCACTCTAAAACAACCCAATGTACGTATGTAACTGTCACACTCCCCTCCAAACCGGACTAAAAATCACAAACCGGCAACATACAGGTCACTCTTTATTTTTCAATTACCAAAGTCCATGTGTTTATACATACCTTGTGTTTCTCACGTACCATTTACCTTTACAACAAGAAATTTGATTGGCTGTTCATAGTAGATCCAATCTGATTGGTGTGACATACATACATCTCTCACTCACTCACTCACTCACTCTCTCACTTACTCACTCACCCATTGACCCGTCCATAACATACCCGACGCGCCGACTAAGAGGTATTTTTTTTACAAAAAAATAACTCAAAAATTGAGTAACACTTTAGTTTTTTATATGGGAATAAATTCAATTAGAGCTGACAAGTTATCAACTATTGTTCCCAGGATATTAAACATAGACTATGTCCTAATAGCATCTGTAATATTTTTAACGAGCATATTTCCGCATACAACCTGGGACAATCAGATTTTTCTACTCCTAGATACAACACTGTTACTTATGGGAAGCACTCTCTGCGTTATGTAGGACCCAAATTATGGGGCCAACTGTCTATGGCTGACAGATCAGCCAAGACACTCAGGCTATTAGAAACTATATTCGCAAAAGGGATATAACTCGCTTAATGGACACCGGCTGTAAGGGATGCATCCTATGTTGCACATAATGCCCTTCAAGTCATTTATTTTTTTTATTGTATTAATATTAGTATTAGTATAGTTTTTTAGCAGTGTCCCCTAATTAGTATGGTGTATTATTTCCAGGCTATAAGGTTTTTGACACTTTAATAAAGTTCTCACTCACTCACAAACAAAAAAGAAGCTCTCATTTCTGGACGGTTTTACGTCTCTTCAGTAGCAGTTTAATATTTTTATTTGATGGGCATTTTATGACATTTTTTACAGTTGGATATTTTTAAAGGTAAATTTAGTATGAAAACTGTTCAAATGTTCTTTGAAGTTAAAGTGCAATTTAATTATATCAGACTTTCAACGTGTTAGAGAGGTTTTTTCCCTTTCTTTCTATTGTCGGTGAAGTAGTGTTGTTGTGTTGTGTAAAAAGGGTAAACGTACGACTCATGTAAAAGGGGAAAGGTTCTCTTCACTTGAGTATTTTTGAGCAAAAATTCCTCTATCTTGGGGGCTGGAAGGGCTATGTGATCGATGAGTGAGGGAGTTATGCATGTGCGCGTATCACACCAATCACAGTGTGGGTTGTATCAAAGAACGAATTAAATTGCCTGTTAGAAAATAGGATGGTATCCACATTAATCTGGAGACGTGTCAGATTACACCATTTGCTGTTCATTTACAGAAAATATCCATTCGTGTCCAAATTTGTTTCATTATCGTCAAGATACTCTCAGTAACACCAATATGACCTTCATTTGCGCTAAGGAATGTTGAAGAATAACACTTGCATATGTATTAACATTCAAAATCATCAAAAGATAAACAATACCTTCCTTTGACATTCATTGGCTGTAAATGTATTTTCATTTTTGTCGAAATAAAATTCGTTGTCACGAAACGACAATCATGTACACTTTTGGACAATCCTTTTTCAACAAAAGACTTTCAATAACAGAATTAACATGAGCACTCACAATCAATTGCATTATTGTACAACCATATCCGTGAAGGTGACAATCTTAAGTACGTTGAGACAGGCATTACCGTGTTTTCACTTAACGTTAAGAGAAAACAATAGCTCATTAACGTAATTCTTTTGAACGGAGATATCGCGCTCAATTTTCCCCGAAAATTTTATTACAGAACTAGGGACCGTATGTACCTTTTTTTAATGGTACTTTCACAATCCTCCCCTTGCAGATATAAATTCAGCCTCTTACGAACCTTTTGCGTGCAACTCAGAGGGCGCACTACAGTATACATGTGATACACCTTTTGCTGTTCATTTACAGAAAATAAACAGTCATTTGTGTCCAAATTTCTTTCTTTATGGTCAATAAACTCTCATTAACACCAAAATGACCTTCATTTGCGCGTAAGGAACGTTCAAGAATAACATTTACATATGCATTAACATTCAAAATCATCAAAAGAAAAACAATACCTTCATTTGACATTCATTGACTGTAAATGTATTTTCATTTTGGTCGAAAAAAAATTCGTTGTCGCGAAACGACAATTATTTACACTTTAGGACATTCAGTTTTCAACAAAAGACTTTCAATGACACAATTTGCATGAGAACTAACATTCAATTGCATCATTAGGCAACCATATCCATGAAGGTAACAATCTTTAAAGCGGCGAGACAAACATTACAGCCATAATAACATTTATTTTTGAAAGATAGAATATCAAATTCGCTGAACGATTTATCCTTCAATTGCCTCACTATTGAGGCATCGTGGCAAATACGTTTGCATGAAACGAAACCACTGTCCACATTTAGCTGCCGTAATGGTACCAGTACATATTTCGTTGTAGAGCTTGCTGCAACAGCTGCGTGCGATAATTTCACAGAGCAATTCCCTGGCGTCTTGCTTCGTCTCTTTTGACATCTTCAAAGGCCCTGACTATCCTTTCGCGGTGTTCAAATGGGATTCTACAGTATTTCTTCATGGCATTTCTGGAGGAATCTAACTGTCACTATGACACACGTATACTGTAGTGCGCCCTCTGAGTTGTACGCAAAAAGTTTCATAAGTGGCCGAATTTACATATATCTGGAAGGGGAGGATTGTGACAATATGTTTAAAAAAAAAGTACATATGGTCCCTTGTTCTATAATCAAAATTTCGAGGAAAATTGGGCGAGATATCTCTGTTCGTGCAAACATATTTGCCACGATGCCTCAAAAGTGAGGCAATTGAAGGATAAAATGTTCAGCAAATTTGATTTTCTCTCTTCCAAAAATAAATGTTATTATGGCTGTAATGTTTGTCTCACCGCACTGAAGATTGTCACCTTCATGGATATGGTTGTATAATAATACAATTGATTGTGAGTGCTCATGCAAATTCTGTTATTGAAAGTCTTTTGTTGAAAAAGGATTGAAACAAATTTGGACACAAATGAATGGATATTTTCTGTAAATGAACAGCAAAAGGTGTACTGTAGTTCATTCAGTCAAACATTTTATAACTTGCTATTTAGTTATTTTACCATTACCGATGTAACATCGTATGTACATCATAAATTCCCAGTTTCGTTCTTGCTGTACATCGCAACCAAAAAAACACAAACACTTGTCAAATTAACCAAATCATTAGTGTAAACAGTTCCTTGAATGCTTCTATCTCCAAGACTTTTAGTTCACAAAAAAATAACTCTTGCATGCCTTGCGTGCCTATGTTAGTAAAATTGGCGATGTACTTACTTCTTTTTACGTGATGTGTGATTGATGAAAAAATTCTCCGTTATGCGTGATTTAATAGAAAAATTCTTATAACTAAGCATCTAAAATTTTGTGTAAATTGTTTCTACTCTTTTTTTTTAACATTAAAATATCAAAGTTCAAAGAACCCGGCGCATCAAATCCTTCTTTCCATACAAGGACCGTCTCAACCGATCACAATTATCCAAAGTCATCTATAAAGCTAGTTGCTGGGAGTGCAATGATTTTTATATTGGGAAAACAAAGCGAATACTTCACGACTGGAAACGGAACATTTCAAGGCCCTTTCGAAACATGGGGTGCTTATCATTTGTCAGAATAAACCGGTTGGGATGACCGTTGTATAATGGTAAGGGTTTTTCCAAAATCAGCAAACCAACCGAACGAGATGGCGCTTACCATTTGCAATTCGAATTTTCGTAATTGTTTTCGGCTGATCAGAGACTGGAAACTGGAAAATTTACCAAATGGTAAGGAAATTTCCGCCGTTCCGTTCCGAACGGAAAAAGAGAAGAGGACTACCTCTGAAGGTAGTCTACAATTTCCGAACGGATTTTCCGGAAAATTACTGTTCCATTTGACTTTCAACCGAAATTTCCGGATTTTTTTGCTAAATGTTAAGCACCCATGATCACTCTTCTGCTATTGCTGATCACAAACAACTGGTCACGACATCAAATGGGACCATTTCGACATTTTGGCTGGCTACGCTCTCGGAAAACTGTTCGCTTCTCGGAACAGATAATGTCCGCGGACAAATATCGTAGCTTATAATCCATCAAATATTTGCGCTCGCGCGCGATTGGTCTAAACTCGTCACGTGACAGAATATTCCCCAGCTATACCTGATGAATATCCTAGAATATTTCCCAATTTTCAAAACTGCGCGCGTTGCGAAAAAGATTTGAAGGATAATAAACACAATAGCCTCCATTTGGCGCGAAAATATGGTTAGATACTTGTCCTTGGACATTATCTGTTCCTCAAAGCGCACAGTTTTCCTCGAGCTACGCTCTCGGAAAACTGTTCGCTTCTCGGAACGGATATAAATGTCCGCGGACAAATATCTTAACATATTTTCGCGTCAAATGGAGGCTGTTTTTTTCTCGACAAATGGAGGCTATTGTTTACGGATCGATCCGGATCATGTGACCCGAAAACGATTGACCGCGGTGAAACATCTAGGCCTAGGGACTAGGTAACTGATTACACACGTTTTGCAAGACGAGATGGCGTCTTCTCAAGCGGGAGATTTAGGTTAGTGGTTTAAGTTAACAATTTTTTCACCGATTCCGTTAAATATTTGATTACCAAAGTATTAGGAGTTTACACCCAGCTCTTTGGTGGTACGACCTCTTTGATAAAGCAGTTTAATTTTGCCTCCAGCCGAACTAAGCTGTTAGCTCAAGATTTCTAGAAAGAGGAATTATAATCACTTGCAGCTTTTGCATGGGAACGATTCACATTTGCCTCAAGGGATTTGTACTGCAGGACTGCAGGTTGCGTTGGCACTTGTCTTCCTATTGTGTGGCTTAGAGGGCACTATGTCAGGATCCACAGCACTTTTGTTAGAACATAACGAGCTCATTCCCAGGGTCCTCTTTTCTCCCCATGATTGTACAGTAACAAGTTTTCACCTAACAGTCCTAGGGCCCGTTTCTCGAAAGCCCTGGAAACTTTTCGGGCCCGTAAAGCCATAGCAAAATCTCGAACCTTACGATTACACAGCTGTTTTATTCACATATTCTTAATATGAAGAGAAGTTCCCTTCATACAAGAAGTTTCAGGCGCATACACTTCTCTGTTTTTAGATACAGATGGACTAAAAATGGCTTTACGGGCCCGAAAAGTTTCTGGGGCTTTTGAGAAACGGGCCCCAGTGGACTTCAGGGCACGACTTGTTTTCTGACTACTTAGTTTTGCTTTACTTGCTAAAGCCAGTCACTACCATGTCATCAGGCATCAGTCATTTTGACTAAACTAGTGAAGAAATAATTATTTTAATTGTTGTGTGTTTGAAACTTTTCTCAAGCTATCTTCGTGGCCGTAAAGTAAGCACAGGCATCATAATGTGCTTTACACACAATTTGAGCATCTAAGGCAGCCACAAATGGATATCTTTCTTGTAGTACGTAGAGACCTCCGTATATGCTCTTTTTTTTGGTAACAGGCTCTCCAACCCTCTGTGTTAGTATGATCCTCATGTCCCTTTCCTTTTTAACCCAGGTTTTGCACTTCCTCTGAATATGAAATTTATGTTGCTTTGATTTGCACATCTTTAGGATAAAGTAGTTGCTTGCCCTCTAGAATGGGTTTAGTGGATTTTGGTACCATAATGTCTTCCATTTCTTGGACAATGACACGGTAGTGTAGCTGCTTTTGTAAGCTTGTAATTCTACTTGCTGTCATTGCAGCAGCTGTTACTGTTTTGGGCAAGGGCGCATTGTTTCTGTTGTTTCTTCTAGTGTCCTCTCAAAGGCTTTCAAGCCATTCATGTGAGGCCTTATGAGAGCTGCAACGGCCCCAATCACTCTTTTAGCTCTGTCCCTTGTGCCTTAGAAGCCCTGAAATGCTGGAGGGAGTGTGACTACTACTGACTGTTTACTTGTCAATATTGTTGCTTGCTAGTGCTGGCAAAACACTGCACAATAGTAAACATTTTACAAAGAAGAAACCGCTATGAAATGCAGGATGCTCTTTATTTAAACATTCTCATTTGAGGGCTGTCCCACTCCTGATTGGAGTGGAAAAAAATCCTGCATTGGATAATCTCAAAAACAATTATTGCACTGCTTTTTGACTTAAAAAAAAAAATCTGCCTTGTTGCCACCAAGAAATCTTCCAACCCCCCTCCCTCAAAAGTCAAATGGTTTGTCCCTTAGTGACGTGGCTGTCCTAAACGAAAAAGTCACATTTTGAGCATTTTGTCTTTGGTGAGACAATGGGTCTCGCGAAAGTTTCCCTCATACACTGCTGTTCCCCTCCTGAGCTTCCAGTCCCCCTAATGTTGCGCACAATGATGCAGAAAACATGTGTCAAGCACTCAAATTTTGCAATAAAGCTAAAACTCTGCAACTCTTTTTTGCACCACTGTAGTTTTGCACTGTCTAGTAACCACATGTCCTCTCAGGGGGCTTTTGTTTAATGATGAATTTACTTCCTATTTCCTCAGCAATTCTTAGTGTCTCCAACAAACAAGGACTTGTGGAATTTGCCAAAAAGCTTCATGACTTAGGATTCAAATTGATTGCATCCGGAGGAACAGCAAACCAAATCCGTGTGGCAGAAATTCCTGTCAGGTACTTGTTTATAAACAGCAATAAATGAGTAATTAATTTATATTTATTTTCAACAACAACAGCAAATAACATATTCACATTTTCATTCTTAGGGGTTCCATTAAATGTTTTCAGCAGAAGGCCAGGGCAACTGGTTTTCACAGGCAGTCCATGTTAGTAATCTCCTAGGGATAATGGGCTTGTCATAAATGACAATTATATTTTCATTACAGGTTTATTATTATTATTATTATTATTATTATTATTATTATTATTATTATTATTATTATTATTCAGAATTTGGGCACTGATACAGTAACGCCTGAAAGTATTGACCCATTTTCTGCGTTCTTGCCGCGGGGCCTCCATGCGTCATTGTCGCTGTATTCCTGCACTCAGCCTCGTCTTTACCTAGGTAAAGCCCAGGACAGCATTTGTCCTGCCGCGACAGCTTTGGACGAGGTATTACCTTGGTAAAGAAGATGTGTCACGTTTTCATCGTTAAGAAGCATTCAATAAAGCCGATCATCTATGTCAGTTACAAGGTTCATAACACGAAGAAAATTTGGTGGCTATGTTTTATGAACTTCACCTAAAAATATCTGTAACTTGGTAAAATATAGTGGCATGTATGTCTCAATTCTTAGACGTTGTGTTAAGCATTCCCTTTTGCCAAGAAGAACGTGACAGAACATATGTGAAATCATAGGTTCGCTATATGATTTCATGTCCATGCATCATGCAAACAACTGGGAAACAATTAAATGCGAAAGGTCGGAATGGCTCTGAAATTCACTTTGATTATGGAAAGAAACTTAGGTAATACATTTGTAATACATTTAAATTCAAATCCGATTTAGTTTGTTGCCATAATATCATCCGTACTTCTCTGTTTGTATGCGCTGCACTTTGTAGTGTGCAGTTACAAAACTGGGTCAACCCCAATCGCTGATTTTAATAAAAACGGCAATTGCTGTTTATGCCTTGTTCTTGTATAGTTGTCATTAAATCAGCGATCCGAGTTTTTCTGGTCCAAGGATTGTCTCTGCTTCCTTGTAGCCGATCGAGATGTAAGCTTATTACATGCAAGAATACACTGTTATTCATGGAACCTGCTTCAAGTTCAAGCATTTTCTCTGGAGACCAAACCACGAATAAGAGAAACCTTCATTGGCTTTTTTACATCTACCTGTTTAACAACAGCACTCCAAACGTAACATAACTTAGCACAAAGTGAAAGCAAGAACAGAATGGAACACAAAAACAAGCCAGCAGTTATTGGAAACAAGAATCACAGCTCAACTCGTTTTGCTTGAGTGCGTCTGTGACATGTCGGTGACCTGACATCGTCAGACAATGATAACGATCAGTCTGTTTTCATGTCAAACAGAATGTTAGCTCTTTTTAGACTAAATTCCTAACTACACACTCCAGTTTTTAACCCTTGAGTTTGTGTAGACGACTCAAATTCATTTAGATAAATTATATAAACTCGTGAGTGTTTTGCAAATCGGAAACCTATTGGTTGATCAAATATTATTGGTTAGCTGCTTTGTAAATTGTCAAATTACTTTGTGGCAACCAATGAAATTCGCCTGGTCCCATGGTATATTTACCGTGAATTCTAGGGGATGGAGAATTGGCCGAATCGCGAACGAGATGCTTCGTAAACAATGGTTAAAATAGCTTTCGAGTTTAAAGGAAATTCGTCTTCATTGAGAGCTCAGTGAGAAAGTAAACAACTTTCATGAGTGGTCATGATAAGGCTTGTTATTTGGCTTGTTATTTAGCTTGTTACAATTCTGATCAAAATGTTGGAAAAAGCTCACCGGTCCCATGAAAGATTGCTTTGCCTCTAGTTTCCTTTTGAGACTCAAAATTCTGAAAAGCCTCAAAAGACATGCCGCTATTTTCATGTTGCATTCCAGGGTTTTTGGGAAGTAATGGTTATGGTATATTAATCGACGCATTTTTGGGTCTCAACTGTTATCTTTTTTTTTTTATCTGTGCCTCTAGATGCTAGAATCATACCCGTTTAATTTCCACTGATTCCAACAAAGAATTAAAAAGCGTTTCTTAGAGCGGTGACCGCTCTTTATTCCTGACAGCATTCAACACATGTAATCTTCCTTTAAGCCAAGATTCCAACAGGGATTTATATCATTCGCCTTTATGCACTTGATCAAAAGGAGAATCGAAACCTTTCACCACTTTAGGCAAGAAGATTTTTTTTACATTTCGCATGACCTTTCGCAGAAATCAAAAGATGCTGCCCACTCAGTTGTTTCCAGTACAAAAACACGGAGTTGTGTTACTAGATTCAATGCATCGATTTTAAAATAATAAAAAAAGACGAACTGGATGACGAACAGTTACCTTTTTTACCTGAAACTGGTAACGGTTAGCGTGTGTTGTCGATATTATGGATCAACAGATGTACTTTAATGGCATTGTATCAATGCGTTGTTGATTATGGCAGTAATAGACAGCTCCATCCTGTTGCTGTTTTAATCAAGTGACCTTCAACACCCTGGGAACCCTTAATTAAACGGCTACGAATAGTGTAGTCAGAGTTCGTAAAAGGGTTTACCAAAAGTCAGCACATGTAGATTTCGAAAGTAGAGGATAGACTTTTACATGTAAAAAGTTTGACTTTCCATAGAGCGTGTTTCTTGATTCCGAATTATGAGTTTACATGCAACATTGATGAAAAAATGCCACTCTACTCGGTAGACATACATTACTTTCGTGAGGTATTACCTCGTCTGTTGTGCCGTGGTATTTATTCCATTGCATTCGCACTCGTCTTTACCGCGGTGCTATATATTTTCCCCCGTGGTGGATGCGAGGTGGGAGCATGCGGCAAAGATGAGGTTTTGACACAACCTGAGGGTCCATACTTTCAGGCAGTACTGTATGTTCTCACTCTAAATATAATCTCTCATGAAAAGTGCAATAATTTACCTAATTGTAATTATTTAACAATTATTCACCAAAGGCGAAGTGAATATTGTCGAATAATCCCCGAGATGAAGTGGAGGGGATTATTTGACAATATTCACTGAGCCTGAGACAAATAATTTCAGAGCTGAACAACAGTGAATAACAGACTAAAACATAAAAACTAGGACGCAATTGTTTGTTTCCATACACATATGCAGCCGTAGTTTTAATAAAATAAGCTTACATGTACATCGATTGTGAATCAATTTACTCATCAAGTTCGGCAGTAAAACAAACAAGTGAAACACTATGAAAAGTAAATTTATCTGGTACCTTTGTGTCATCGTTGTTGACTTCATTCACAGGTGTCATAATCATCTAAAAATGAGTAGCTTTAGTTTGAAGAAAAATAAAATTTCGGTCAATCCAGCTGACCTGCTGGCGATCAATGAAACCACTATGTTTATGATTGCTTAAATGCCTTGAATATGAGTTGTTGAAAGGGTTTTGGTCCAAGAGTGATGGCAGTCATTCTGAAAATTCTCCATCTTTTCACATAACCTGGACTTGGATTGATGTCCTCTGAATAAATGAAAAATTCATTCAGCAACTGTGCACCATGTTTACTTGGCGAGATGGCAGAGGTGGTGAGCTCAGTGACCAGGCCTTGAAAATGTTATATTCACCAGTCGGTGTAGTGAATATAGCGTCATATAAGGAATGTCTCAACCAACTAGATTGGTGGAAACTCTTTGTTCAGCTCTGAAATTATACTAAACATTATTAGTATAATTTCAGAGGTGAACAAAGAGTTTCCAGCAATCTGATCGGTCAAGCAATTCCTTATATGACACTATATTCACCGCTCCAGGCAGTGAATATAAAATTTTCAAGGCCTGGTTACTAAGTTTGCCACCTTTGCCATCTCGGCAAGTAAACATGGCAGGATATTTAATTGGAAGGATGGAGAATTTTGAAAATGACTGCTGTCACCCTTGGACAAAAAATCCTTTCAAGAACTTGTATTCAAGGAATTTAAGAATCGCAAATGCAGTGGTTTATACGTTGATTGCCTGCAGGTAAGATTGATTGACCAAAATTTATTTTTCTTCAAACTAAAGCTACTCATTTTTAGTGCAGAGTGCACTATTGGGATGGTTTAGGGGGCTGCTGTTTGCTAAAGTACTAAGGCACTAATGCACTAATGCCATAACACCATAATGCCATAAGGTGTAAACTTTAATGTTTGTTTAATTAATTAATTTCAATTAATCAATTAGCTATGCCGGAAGGGGGGCTGGGTGGGTTAGGTATCCGAGTGCATTATGCAAAACATGTCATATTTTTGTTGCTTTCCTTGATAACATGACAAAAATATATATATGGTTTTGCAAATCTCATGCTATCCTTGTGGTGCCATTCTCTTAAGAACAAAAGCAATTTCCTCCAAACGTATGCGCAGATTAGTTAGCGTCGAAGTCGACTATATGTTAGGTGAAAGATACATTTTATACGGGACAACCCACAAACATTGAGTGCTTTCCCTTGTGGTAGAGCATAACATGTAAGACGCATGTGTTCAAGCATTGCTAGTGTGAGTAACTCTGTTCTCAAGTTCAGATGCACGCTTGTTTTATTTTTTGTAGTGAGTGATATCACACCCTTGTTTTGGCTGAGGATAGCAGTTATATTTCTGTTAATGTCAGTTCTCCTTTTTTAGTGCAAAGAACACTACTGTGACTGCGTATCTTCTGGAATCTTCCCTTGCTCGATTCAAGAAATGTCGTCGGCTGTTTTATAACTATTGTGTGTTTGCCAGGGTTGAAATAGAGAATGGGAACATATTGCTTCTCCTTAGCAGCTTGTTTGTTTCCTCTTCTATGAAAGAGAGCCCAAAGTTCATATTCAGCCGAAACTTTCCTGCGTTAGTTACATGTAAAACTAGTAAATTTGTGACAAAGAAACTTAGTTATTATTGCCGCAGACTCCATGTCACTCACTGAAACCTCAAATTAATTTCATCAGTTGATGAGGTGACTCGCTCACCGATGTGGGATATAATTTCGGTCAAGTAAAGATCTCTACCATCGATACTTCTTGTTGAAATGTTCCTTAGTTGTATTACTCGATAGCGTTGTGTATTAGTTTGATGTGGTTTTATTGTGCACACCAACTCGGCTGGCAACAGAATTAGAATGCACTATTCCGTGATTTGACATGACTATTCGATAAAATTTAATAGATTAGTTCTTGTTTATTGGTGAAATGAAAATTTACATTTTGAATAAAATCAAATCGTTCCTCTTCGACTTTTCAGCAGAAATTTAACTTTTATATTCCATTTATCTCCAGCAGTGAGTTAGAAGAATACACATCTTTCTTATATTTTCGTGGAAACAAAGGTATCTTGTTGCATACATTGGCGAGGAAAACAAAAGTATCAAATTACAAATGTTGGCATGAAAAGTAGTGCTACAAAATGAATGAAACTCAAGACAAAATAGGACAATGAATTTAAAACCGTCTTGCCAAACGGTAATTGTAAGTTATTTTTGGGCAAAACACAAACATGAAACACACACACTGCTAAGATTATGTCTTATCAAGTTTTTGTGCACTCATATTCTGCAAAGGGGAAAAGGCCTAGTTGACTACCAAGAGGGAGAACAGCAGGGGTGAGGACCTGTGTGGCTACTGTATGGGAGCTGTAAATTACACTCTGCACTATCTGAGATTGTCTCACTAGTTAGTGCAGAGTGCACTACTGGGATGGTTTTAGGGGGCTGCTGTTCGCTAAGGCACTAATGCACTAATTCCACAATGCCATAACGCCATAAGGTGTAAACTTTAATGCTTGTTGAATTAACTAATTTCAATTGGCCTTGTGGGAAGGGGGCTGGGTAGGGTAGGGAACTGATTGCATTATGCAAAAGGTGTCATACTTATTGTGCTTTCTTTGATAACATGACAAAAATGTAAATATGGTTTTGCAAATCTCATGCTATCCTTGTGGTGCCATTCTCTTAAGAACAAAAGCAATTTGCTCCAAACGCATGTGCAGATTAGTTAGTGTCAAAGTCGACTATATGTTAGGTGAAAGATACATTTCATACGGGACTACCCACGAATGTCGAGTGCTCTCCCTTAATTGTGGTACAACATAACTTGTAAGAGACATGCGTTCTAGCATTGCTAGAGTGATAAACTTCGTTCTCGAGTTCAGATGCACGCTTTTTTTTATTTTTTGTGATGAGTGATATCACACTCTTGTTTTGGCTGGGGATAGCAGTTATATTTTAAGTAACCTCAGTTCTTCTTTTTTAGTGCAAAAAATGCTACTGTGACTGCGTATATTCTGGAATCTTCCCTAGCTTGATTCAAGAAATGTGGTCTCCTGTTTTTTAACTATTGTGTGTTTGCCAGGGTTGAAATAGAGAATGAGAACATATTGCTTCTTCTTAGCAGCTTGTTTGTTTCCTCTTCTGTGAAAGAGAGCCCAAAGGTTATATTCAGCTGAAACTTTCCTGCATTAGGTACATGTAAAACTAGTAAATTTGTGACAAAGAAACCTTGTTATTATTGCCGCAGACTCCGTGGCACTTACTGAAACCTCAAATTAATTTCATCAGTCGATGAGGTGACTCGCTCACCGATGTGGAATATAATTTCAGTCAAGTAAAGATCTCTACCTTCAATACTTCTCAATACTTTCTCTGTGTTATTTTGATGTGGTTTTATTGTTTACACCAACTCGGCTGGCAACAGAATTAGAACGCACTATTCTGTGATTCAACGTGACTATTTGATGATTAGATTAGTTATTGTTTATCGTTGAATTGAAAATTTACATTTTGAATAAAACAAAATTGTTCCTCTTCGACACTGTAGCGGACATTTAACTTTTATATTCCATTTATCTCCAGCAGTGAGTTAAAAAAATACACATCTTTCTTATATTTTCGTGGAAACAAAGATATCTTGTTACATACATTGGCAAGGAAAAAAAAGTATCACATTACAAATGTTGGCGTGAAAAGTAATGCTACAAAATGAACGAAACTCAAGATAAAATACCACAATAAATTTAAAACCGTCTTGCCAAACGGTAATTGTAAGTTATTTTTGGGCAAAACACAAACATGAAACACACACACTGCTAAGATTATGTCTTGTCCGCTCGTATTCTGCAAAGGGGAAAAGGTCAGTTGACTACCAAGGGGGAGAGCAGCAGGGGTGAGGACCTGTGTGACTAGTGTATCAGAGCTGTAAATTACACTCTGCACTATCTGAGATTGTCTCACTAGTTAGACGATGATGACAGCTGTGAGTGAGGTCAACAACGATAAAACAAAGGTACAGGATGTTTTTTTTTCTCATAGTGTTTCGCTTGTTTGTTTTACTGCTGAACTTGATGTGTAAATTGATTCACAATCAATGTAAGCTTACATGTAAGGTTATTATTAACACTACGGCTGCATGTGTGTATGCAAACGAACAGTCTGTTTTAGTCATTATTCTGTGTTTTACCTCTGAAAATTATACTTAAACAGTTATTTGCCTTAGGCTCGGTGAACATTGGTGAATAATTGTTGAATATAGATCAGAAACAAAGAAATACCACTATTAGAATTACAGTAAACTAAACCTGAGAAATCTAGAAAAAACAACAAGCTGAGAGACAAGGTACAATTAATTGAAAGCTTTTGTTCAAAAAGGGCATATATAGCTTTTTGGGGCCGATTTTTGTTCTTTGCAGGATTGAGCTAATTATTGGCAGACTGACTTGTTTTGACATGAAAAGCATCGATGCGTAATTGTTTTTGTTGATTTGTGCTTCGTTTTTGAGAAATAACGTATGCAAAAAAACTCAGTTTTCCAAGCGGCATCTTTTGGAGCTACAGTACCGATCAAAAATAAGTTACCGCCTCTTGTCTCATTTCTCGCGAGACGAATCTCGTTTCTCTCGAGTCGTTTCTCGTTTCTCGCAAGACACGTCTTGTTTCTCTTGAGAATCACTGAAGCGTTTAGTATGGCATATATTATGTGTAAGAAACCGGTAACGTGTATAATAATAATATGATAATAATAATAATCACTTTATTTAAGTGTCGATGTATTTAGCACTAATGTGCTAATTGGGGACACTGTAAATAAATAAACAAACATTTCTAATATAACATAAACTATTAAGAATCCCAACTGGTGGGAGGCTGACCCGTTGGCTATTTACACAACGCGGTCGAGGAGGTGAACTCAGGGCTACTGAGAACAAATCCAGATAGCGGTAGGGCGGAGGATTTGATGTGTAACGATTGCTGCTCTGCAGTTTGTTGTCAAATCGATGGGACCATCCAACATAAGATATGCGTTGATTGTTTGCTCGATTCATATCGAACAAAGGTAATATTGAACATTGAACGTAACTACAAGTAGAGTTACATGCATTTCAATTCATGCGATCATGGGGGCAGAGAGTTGATTTTGTGAATCTTGCTCACTGTGAATGATTCAGTTACCTACATTTGCTCGCTCTTCAATAACCGCTAACTCCAACAAACATTTAATTTTGTGTAGGAGAAAAATGTTCCAGCTTTCAGCATGCGCTGGTGGGCGAGTCAATTGTTTATAAATGGGAGGTCATTAAAGCATCATGGAAATTGTTGAAATTGTTGCTCAACAGCGAAGATTTTGCTCGATATGTGAGTACACGTTTTATATATCGGTTGATACTGTGGTTGAGTTATAATTAGTCAATGTTTCATGATCAAAGCGTGGTTTCGCATGTTCACAAGTTTGAATAAAATGTTCTTCGAGGTTTCATGATCAAAGCGTGGTGTCGCATGTTTACAAGTGTGAATAAAAAGTTAGACAAGATTTCATGTGCAAAGCGAGCATTCACAAGTTTGAATAAATAAGTTATTCAAATGTGAAGGAAAGTGATTTATGATCAAAGCGTGGTTTCGCATGTTCACAACCTTTGAATAAAAAGTTAATCAAGGCTTCATGTGCAAAGTGTGTTCATTAGTTTGAATATTAAGGTATTTGACGGATCACTTAGCGTCGTTTCGCATGGTCACAATCTTTGGATAAAAAGTTAGTCGAGTTTCGCAACAAATCAGTTGGACTAGTTGGGAGTGATAGTTAACAAAACATAGGCGGCGCTGCTGTGTTCACTTTAGTGATCGCGATCACGGTTTTAACTTGCAACATGTAGATCAGGTGACAAAACTCTTCATGTTGTTTCATGAGAACTACATTTTGATTATCAACTGTATGAATCACGTTTACAGTTGCAATCAAACCTTCTTTTAAGATCTACACAATAAGAGAATTGATACAACTGTAAAACATATTTGTAAACATGAGTGACTGTCACCAACAATTCAGATACCTTCAACTTTTATCGTGCATGTATTTACAAAAACTAAACGTTAAGCAAGTCTGGCTGGAATAAAAAAAGTTTGGCCGATGTATATGAAACAATATTGGACGCTTGAGAATTTATAATACACACATGGTACACATGCATTGCTGATGAGAACGAAAATCATGTCTACCGCGCTAATCGATATGATACGATACAATACACAAAACAGGTTTCGAATACTGATGAATGCGAAGTATTGGTACTTCCAGTGCACTCGCGAGAAATGAGACACGTCTTGTTTCTCTCGACACTCGTCCCGCGAGACCGTGGTAACTTACTTTTTTGCGGCACTGTGGAACCTTGATTTAACGAACCTCTATTTAATGAAGTCCTCGATATAAAGAACGATATTCTATGTCCCGGCCAAAGTTACAGTAAAATGTATGGAATAGAACCTTGATATAACGAACCTCGATATAACAAATTCTTCGATATAACGAACATAATCTGGAAGCCCAGACGTAAAATCTACCTCGATATAACGAATTACAATGTCAACAACTGATGGAAGATAAACGCCAAACATATCAACAGTCAACAAATCCTTGTAATTCTTATGGTAAAGAGACAGCAACCTTTCAGTCAACGGCTTATTATATGTCATAGGCATTGGCACTATAGTATTTCGACATCAATTAACTTCTGCTCTATCTTCTTTGAAATCCGGAAATGTTGGGTTGTGCAACATAACAACACTAAAGCCTGTTTCCTTGTTTACAAAGACAATTTTCTGTGTAACCTCTAGGTTGCAACATTTTTTAATCGCTACTCTTTGTAAACAAAAGCTGTGCATCTGCTCAAAAGTGAAAGTAATTGATACTGAAAGCTGCCATGCTTAATGGATTGCATCTCAAAACACGGCACTTCTGGCTGACGAAAATTGCATTGAATTACGTGACAGAAGTCACCTGTGTTACAAATCAATCATTAACTATGACCTCGATATAATGAACATTTTGGTCGTTTCCCCTCAAATTCGTTATATCAAGGTTTTCGATATAACAAACCCTCGATTTAATGAACAAATTTGGCCGGTCCCCAGCAACTTTGTTAAATCGAGGTTCCACTGTACTGTAATCCTTCGAAGGTGGATTTTGACGCCACGTGAACTTAAACGGTTACTTTTAGTAGCTTCGACAGCACGGTTTTTTTAACCCATTGACTCCTGTGCCTACCGTAACTGCCCGTGCAAAAAACCCCTCCAATTTCCCTTCCTGCCCGTAACCACCCGAAAAAAAAGCAAGTGGGGACAATAACCTTTCTTACCCTCCCTCAAGACTTTTTGGTTGTCTTATTGTTCTTGAGGACAAATAAACCAATCAGAATCGACTCACCGAGAATATTCTTAGCGGACTTTAGGGGTCCTACAAAGACGGTTTTTCTTCTTAAATTCATGCGCTCATAAAGTGCAGGTTATCATGGCGTGCTGCGGGCCAAATCTGCAAACTTCAAAGGCCTTGTTTTCATTCCTAACATGGATAAATTACTCCTTTGGGATTTAAAATAGAAAAGAAAAATACGAATTAATGTTTAGGTGGCTTCAGAATGGAAGATCAAGGAGTACAGATTCCTCAAACCTTTTCGGTGAAGAATTTTCCTTCCTTCAACCGCCACGAAAACATGACGATTGGTGTGCTTTCAAGTGAGTTTTGAATACAGATCATGGACTTAAAGCAGCTTCCTGGACTTTAGAAAACAAAAGTGGTAATGTACATTATTGCTTCAAAGTTAAATTCAACTTTTGGAATGACTGGTAACGCCATGGCTGATAAAATGACTGCAAAAGTGGTTGGGAGAAACTCAGAGCTTTCGCTTTAGCATGAAGAATTAATTTCAACATGCGGTCATGCAGCAAAGCATGTCTGCAAAATTATGAACATTTTTTTGCTTTTAAATAGATTTCTTCGCCTCAGCTTGAATGAAAATTTATTGTTATTGAACTTCTTTCATATTTCTTTCATTTGGTGCCCTGTTTTGGGGAATTTTAGGTTTTAAAGTGAACGGTATTTTTGCATGCTGGATTTCTGCATATTTAATTTACAGCGAACTCCGTGGTTTTTTTTATTAGTTTATTCACTTCATTCAAATGTATAATTTGGAGTCTTCTTCAGCTACTACAGAACTGCAGAGAAAGAACTAAGTGGCCACTAATTTAGCACAGTTGAAATACGATTGATCTCAAAATAATTAGCTTGTTTTTTGTTGTCTTTTCAACTTTAATCTTTCTTTCGCAGTGCTGTAATATTTCGTTGTGCAGCAAAGAAATTATTTGATTTCTTATTTTCAAATTGGTTTTTACATGTGTCTTTCGCGTATATTTTGCGTTGTTTTCTCAAATGCTAGCCGTTATTGTACAAGAATGGAAGTTCTGTTGTATTTGGTTTCAATTTGTCCTCCGAAGTCAATAATAACTCATTTTTTCATATTCAATTTTCTCGGCTTCTGTTAGGCATTTTTTCGCACAGCAAAGAAATAAGATAATTTCTTGTTTTCTCATCAGTTTTAAACATCAAGTTAAATACTTGTTGATATTTTTTAATATTTTGGCCCTTCATTTATTCAACTTAAAATAAATGATGTCTTGAAACGTTATCTTGTGTGTGTGGTTACTGCGCATATGGTTTATTTTTAGTGCTCGTGCTCATTCTGAAATATTAAAAAATCGCTGGTAATTTAGGGGTGGGTTGCGTGCAATTTCATGCAGGTGTCAATGGGTTAAATAGATGTTTTTATTTTTGAAAGAAGTAGAGAAATGTACCAGGAAAAAAATCGACTGACCTCGTATCGAACCGGTGTCATGACAAAACAAACTTGAATCCAGTCCATTCAGCGCCTTATTGACTTGCGCTAACAAAGCAACAGTAAGAGAATAACTTAATTGTATGAATAATAAAACTAGCGGCAAATGCCACGCTTCGGTGACTTCATTGTTTAGCAAAATAAAAGGTTTCTTTTGTTTTTCGTTCAACAAAAGATCTCCAAAAGATACCCTTGGAAAACTGAGTTTTTTTGCATATGTTATTTCTCGAAAATGAAGTGCAAATCAACAAAAACAATTATGCAACGATGCTTTTCGTGTCAAAACAGGTCAGTCTGCCAAAAATTAGCTCAATCCTGCAAAAAATAAAAATCAGCCCAAAAAGCTATATATGCCCTTTTTGCATGAAAGCCTTCAATTATGGTGTATTCTTTAAAGGTGCAGCACTAGCAGGGTTCGAAAAATATTTGAATTCCACCTTGCCTGTTGGGCAAGTAACTCTCAAATTTTGCTTGCCCAGGGCACTTCCCCACTTGCCCAAGTTTTCAAACTCATTAATAATTCATGACCCCAAAATGGAAGTCAAACTACAGGGCTGGCGTGTTTAAATGTAATAAACCCATCTCGACTGTAGTCCTCTTAGTGTTGATCACTTTCATGTTTACGCCATTATATTGTAATACTTCCTCAACTTTAAACTTCTTCATTCCGCTTTTATGAAGTTGTACGGTTTGTAATAATTAACATGGATGAACACTGTTATAATCACATTGAAGTAGTGTGTACCCTACATTGTCAGATACTCTATCATGATTATCAACTTTCCCAATACAATGTCACTGAGCTTTTTTAACTGACTGCTTTCTTATGGCACCCTAATGTTTTTGTTCAATAATTCTCTACAACCTTGAAGAAAAATGAGGAGTATGATTATACTGATGCACTTGGCGTTTTACAAAAAAGCCTACCTTAAATCGGCTTACAGTTATAAAGCAAACTAAAAAACTCAACAAGTATACATTCTTTTGAACAAGAGCATATGGCACAATGATGTCATCATGTGACCTGTTACAGTAATAAGAATTCCATAGTGATAGTCAGTCAGGACTTTGCATGCTAACGATGGTTAACAGAGTTTAAAGGTGCACTGTCTCTTGGTTTTTGCTTTACTCATCCAGCGTTGAATTGCAGAAGTAGCACAAAGTAGATCACATTGAGATTTGAAGATTGGACCGTCATTAAGGCTGTCAAGGTATCTTGATTCATCAATGTGCGCATTGAATTCTTTAACTGATTCATGGTTGAGAATCCACGTTCACACTTTGCTGTGCTTGGTGACAGAGTGACAAGGAGATCAATCAAAACAATGCAATCTTTAACATCATCAGGAGGTGACATTAGTATATTGGAAAAGACATCTAGGGTCTTGTGCATCTTCTGCCTTGCAAGTCGATGTAGAATGGGCCATTGCTCGATGATCCTTTGCTTTTCATCATCTGAGAGGAAATGGTGAAAGTAATCTACCAGAGGATGGACTTCTTTATTGCTATAGGTAGCGAGGTCTGCTTGATCTTGAGGCATCTCCCTAGGATCAAAGACTGCCAAATAACTGTGCGGCTCTTCATGAAGGCTTAAGAACTGCTGGTTGATATAGGCTATCACTTCTGAGATGAAAGAAGGAAAGAAACCCTCTACCGAGGTGCCTGGTTTTAACAGCTTCAATTTGTGGTTGTTTTTGACGCCACTCTCGAGTACCCCAGTTTGCCCATTGTACCTCTTTTCAAAAGCTTGATACTTAGGACCTCTTTGAAGCCTCAAAACATCCAGCTGTGAAAGCCAGCTTCCAGGTGCACAAGAAGTTCGGTCATACAGAACTCGTTTCTCTGGATGGGCTGGCTACCCACCTTGTCTTCTGTAATCCACTGTAGTAAACATGATCTTGGTTGAGTATAGCTGCAATTTCATTAACTTCACGGCGACGTTTTGGAGAGTAGAAGTAGAATTTAAATACTGACTACAGTTTCTTCAAATATGGCCAAGTAGGTCGTTTGCTTTATTGCATCTAGCACAGCCAACTCGAGTTTGTGTGCCACACAGTGTACGATACAAACTGGATGCTGGCCTATATCTTGAAGCTGTTTTGCAACTCCGCTTTTCTTCCCCATCATGACACTAGTTCCATCAAAGTTACAGCAGGCCAATTTTTTCTTCAAGACAGTTTCATCTATACTTAAAGTTTGAAGACCTTTGTGAATAGCAGCAGTAACCCCAGGGGCATCAGCAGATGTAACAGGAACAAGGTCTGCAAAGTGAGTGGAGGGCCGCCCGTTGGTTCCTGTGCAGCGAACATAGACCAACTCCTACTCAGCAATGCTCTTGTCAGTCGAGCCATCTGGCAGAACACACAAGAGTCTAGCATTTTCAATTTCCCCCTGGGATCGCTCCTTCTCAACAGCTGCGATGTTTTCCACAAAGTCCCTATATACCTTATTGTTCTTGTACTGGCTTCCAAAATCAAGACCATTCTTTTCCTGCAAATCGCAGAGTCCTTTAAACTTGCTGAAGGCTAAGTTCTCACTTGCAATATAGAAGGCAGTATTAAACAGCTTGTTCAATCTGGCTTTCGTTTCTTGATCACATTTACTGAAAGCAGCTTTAAATAGTTTGGAGAGTGGCTCATTGGCTTTTCCTTGATCCATTTGACTTCTGTTGATGCACTTAAGGTGGTTTGCTGATCCATTGTGGGAGTTCAGAGTTTCAAGTCCTACTTGTCAAAGCCACCAGTACAGTCGAACCTCGATTATCTGGACTCGTTGGGACTAGATGAAATAGTCTGGATAATCGAGGGTCCGGATAATCGAAAATGGGAATATTAATGAAGAACAAAACTGTTTAAATAAAGCAACATTTAATCATGAAACAACACTTTCACAAATTGTTTGGAAAACAATATGGTCTACTGTATATCTTGAACCACTCAACTCTAAGCTAATCAGAACTCATTCGAGTGTTCTTCATTAGTTACAATGCGTGCGAGTGCTGCTTTTGCTCTTAAAAGCAAAACAAGCTCGCTCTTGACTGCACTTTGTAATGCTATAGTTTTAAAAAAGAATATTGCTACGGATCTTGATCATGACTAATAAATATTCATGACAAAATTGGGACTAGAGAAAAAGTTCAGATAATTGAGGTACGGATAATCGAAGTTCGACTGTACCTTTGTAAAGGGGACTTGTAATGTCCGCCAGTTTTGGATAATTTCGGCAAACCATGCAATACACTACATCATTAGAAGTTTCATGTTCAAGCCAGGGATACATTTCTTTCCAGTACCCTTTGAACTCTCTTTTCCTCTTTTTTTCGGAATTCTTTTTTGTGGTTCTTTTTGTATTTTCTTCTTTGGGAAGAGTTGTTTCAGGTAGGGTTTTAGACAGGTGACCATTCAGGGGCTGGCTTTTGCTGGGCGTGGCTGTTGAGGGTTTGCTTTTTACAAAGGACTGTTCTTGTCACAATTTCCAAATTTAGGTTCTGTTGAACTTCTTCCCTGTGGTTCTTGGCAATTCTTTTTAGGCACTGAGCCATGGAAAAAATCGCTGATGTTCCTTTTGGGCTATTTCTTCACTTCATCCTTGTGATTTTTCTTGTTATCTGATGATGACGATGATGTAGTCGTTTCTGAATCTGCTGGATTGGCATGGAAAGAACATTCTTGGGTGATGATTTCGTCATGGAAAAATGGCCTTGTTTTTGAGCAATCTTTGGGAAATGCTGAAAAAAATTGATCTTCCTATCACGGTTACAAGTGCCATCAGGTGTACCGTGACACTCCACTTGGATACTCTACAGCCTGTTGCTGCTTCCCTTTTAATAACATCTTCTCTGCATTTTGTGCATTCCTACATCTTCATTCCAGTGTCAGAGAGGCACAGTGTAAACATGATATCTTCTGGAACATCAGCAGAGGGCGATTTCATACAAGAGAGAAATTTTGGATGCCTTGTGTAGTAAGATGTGTGTAAAAACAGCTCGACTGCATTGAGAAGCCTTAACAAATGGAGATCTTTGTTCCCAACAAGTATAAGGGAAGCAGAGCTGTAGAGGTGGTTACCATCACCAGATGTTTTTATGGTGTCAAATTCAACTTTCCTTGGAATTTTCGAACACGATAAAAAATGTCATCAGGAATTAAATTTAGTCCCACAGCATCTTTTGCCAGTGCCTCCCAGCTGAAGAAACAAAGTTTGTGAAGTTGTTGTTGCTCGTTCATGTACTTACTTCCTAGTTCCTGTATTACATGCTGGGTATCTTGGTTATTGTACAGCCTTGAATCAATCAATTCGTTGAAGATCTTGTTTGACTCCATGAATGTTCACCTGCATCTCGTCTAGCGCCACAAAATCATTGTGAAGAGAAGCACGAGAAATTTATAGCATGCAGAATTAACAACAAGTCGCCTTCCCACTTCAGTTTTGACACAGGCACAGTGTCAAATTCGAAAAGCTGGTGAGAGCATATTTTTTCATTTGGGTGAATAAACAATAGTTTCAGTCGAGGGAAAACGCCTTTCTTTGAAAGAAACACTATTTTAAGTCATCTTCCAGGAACTCTGAAAGTATTTTGATGACTTACTTATCCATTTCTTTTTAATAATATAATACTTTTCATTTTGCGCAGCAGCGCCCAAGTATGTTATCAGTAGCAAACTTGCATGTTTCACCGGAAACGGAGATTTACCTGGATTTTAGCATAAAAAATGCTGGCTTTGTTTTCGCAGTAGAAATATGCAGCTTCTTTTCACGTACAATTTCTACAGCCTTACTATATCATTGTTGAGTTAAGTTTTGTACAGAGAAACTGGAAAATGCTCCAGAAAATTGCTCAAATTTTAAGAAATAAACACAGCGTTGGCGTGCCCAACGCTGCTATTTTTAATCCTGGAAAGAAATTTGATCAGGGCAGATTTTGATCCCATGCTAGGCAACCACTTCTGAGCTGTGAGCGCGGGTCACACAATCAATAAAACAATGCTATAAATTGTAATTTTTGTCAAGCTTCATCTAAACACTTGATTACCCTTGAGCCTAAAATTTACCTTTTCTTCTCAAAATCGTTACCAAAACTTTAGTTGGCGAACGGCTTGACTGGGTCCTTGCCTGTGGGGCAAGTAAGAAGAGAAAGTTACTTGCCCAAAGGGAAAATCTACTTGTCTTGGACGAGCGGACGGGTTTTTTTTCGAGCCCTGACTAGTGCAAGGTGTATATTGACAGGCTGTAATATGTAAAAGGATGTAAGTGAGCATTTAGGATAAAAAGGCTACCATGTGGGTGTCTTGAAAACAAACACCCCCTAAGACCCCAAAGACCCCTAAGACCCCCTAAGACCCCAAAACTTGAAAACAAAGACCCCCCATTTTTTTTACTTGTTTTTTGGGGGTACTCCTCTCCCTAGTACCCTGGAAAAAATCCCTTCCCTGGAAAAATTACCTTTTTCTGAGGGAGGGAAAGGGCAGGCCATTGTAATTTTTCGTGTGTACAAGTCTTCTGTTTGTACGCTCTCTTCTTTTTGGCCCTTCCCCCCAAAATTGTCTTTTCATTGAACTGGTATGTATTCGGGAGTTTAATCCTACATGGAAGGAACATGGCTGCCATGCTGGACGACATGTGTATGGATGCAGTCCAGGCTTCCGCAGCCATAGAATACCGCGTGGATACTATGACATTCATAAGACAAGTTTTTTAGGGCAGGTGGAAGGAAACTGGGGTGAGGGGGAGTACAGTACAGTTGTCAATTTATGAACCTTGTGCTCTCCACAGGAGATTAAAGAGCGGAGGGGTACATATTTTAAAACTCCACCCCTTCCCCGCAGAAAAAGACCCACTTTTTACACCTTAATTGAAGCAATCTGCCAAGTCTGTTAGTGAACTCAAGCTTTCTGTTGAAAAGAATGTGTTTTCTGGGAAAAATAATATACTTTTTACCCTTTCTCGTGCCACTCTAATGTAAGCGGAGGTATCTCTATACTCTAGAACCGAAAAAACTATAAAAATCTCTCACAAACTCGGTGACAAAAGGTTATTCAATCTTCCATGTGACAGAATCCTCGATCCCATGTGACAAACTGTTGTGACTGACACACAACTGGCGCCTGTTTTATGAAGCTCGATTTGGCATAGAAATTTTTGTAGAGACTCTATGCTTTCATCACCAGTCTGCTACGTGTTGGAAAGATAAATTACCTCCTACTTCGTAGCTTTTACTGTAGTTGTGTGTTGTTACTATGGTTACCTGCCTGTTTCATAACATTTTATTTCAATTTGTAACATATTCCTTGCATATATCTCACATATATTAAAGTGATATTAAAGTTTTATTATGGTTTACAGTGTTTTAATCGTTTTCAATTTAAAATTCTGTATTGAGTTTACCCTCTACCATCTGTGCTCTACGCTCTACGGTTCTCTGTATGGGCGTAGAGGCTTACAGTTATTGTACCAAATATTAAAGCGCATGGGGAACGTTTAGTGTTATTATGGTTTACAGTATTTTAATAATCTTCAATGCACAATTCTTTATTGAGTTTACCCTCTACGCTCTACGCTGTTCTACCATCTACATTCTACTCTCTACGTTCTACCAGCTACTCTCTTCAATGTACGCTCTTTGATCTTCCATCTACCCTTTAAGCCCATCTATGCTTTATTCTCTACGTTCTACCAGCTACTTGCTCTACGCTCTACGATCTGCCATCTACTCTCTAAGCCCATCTACGCTCTACTCTCTACATTCTACCAGCTACTCGCTCTATGCTCTACGATCTACCATCTACCCTCAAAGCCCATCTATGGTCTACTCTCTACGTTCTACCAGCTACTTGCTCTACACTGTACCATCTACCCTCTCAGCCCATCTACACTCTACTATCTATGTTCTACCAGCTACTCTCTTTGATCTATGCACTACGCTCTACAGTCTAGGATCTACCCTCTAAGCCCATCTGTTTGGAAGGTTATTAGCATTTTTTAATTTTTTAAAAAATTTTTTAACAAAGCCTAGTGAGCAGCACAAAGGAAGACTTCTTGTAGTTGTAAGCTTTTTTGTTTACTTCCGACACGCTTCGTCTCTATCCGAGAGTTCTTCAGGGAAGACTTCCCATGGAAGTGAATAACTGCTGACACATGCTGTAAATGGACATAACAAGAAACGCTTTAATGCACATGTTGTTGCGTGTTGTTATATTTTGGGGGCCATATGATTGGTGCTAAAAAATAAAAAATTAAAAAAAAAAATTAAAACGGTAAAAAAAGACATCCTATTAGAGTTTCTTAGTTGTCTCTATGGCAAGAATGATCGTATCAAACTTACGTGAAGTGAAGTGAAGTGAAAGACTTTATTTGAAGTGAAGTGAAGTGAAGTGAAGTGAAAGACTTTATTTAATGAGGGTGACCCGTGACAGTAACTTAAGTTACTGATAAACTTGGGGCCCTCAGCTTAAAATAATTAGAGTGCTAAAAATATATTATTTACAATAATTTACAATATTATTTACAGTTACGTACTATGTTGTTGATGAAAGCAGTATTTCGTTTCTCAATTTAGTTCTTTACAAAGATGCTAATTTTATCACTCTGCAGTTTTCTACCTATCAAAAACCACTAAATAAGTATCTGTACATTCCCTTTGAGTCATTTCATCCTGTGAGGAACTAGAGGGCCTTTGTTAAAGGCAAGCTTATGCTAGAAATAGCTCCACGTTAAAGGCCTTTAGCAAGAATTGGGATATCACCCTCAAGTAGACCATTCCATTGTTTCTTGTGGAGGGACATAGATCAGTCAAGACCACCAGATGTTTATCAGATCATTAGTCTTGTCTCTGGAGTTAGCTCGTGCCCTTATCAAGCATAATTTCTCAGAAGCATGCAAGAGAAAACCAAGAGTACTACCCAAAAGCTGTGGAGACAATCTTGGAGTCTACATACATGAATGACAGCATGGACTCTTCCCCTAGCAAAGAGGAGTGCATAAAACTTTACGAGGAACTATCAGCACTGTGGGGGTCCGCTGGTATGCATGTCAGAAAGTGACTTTCCAACTCAGAGCAAGTACTTAAGAAGATACCTGAAGAAGACAGGGCTGCAGAAGTGGACTTAAACAAAGGAAATTTGCTGTCAATGAAGATTCTTGGTGTGTTGTGGTTGATTATGGAAAATGTTTTCACTTACAGAGTGAATCCGCCAGATGAGATGTTCCAGTTGACCAACCAAAATTTCCTGTGTAAGATAGCCATGCTGTTTGACCCTATGGGGTTTCTGGCACCATACATGATCCAGGCAAAGATTCTACTGCAAGAGATGTGGACCTCAGGATTAGATTCGGAAGACCCAAATGGGATGACCAAATCCAAGCTAGACAGGCCAAGAAGTTGTTTGAAGAGCACACAGAGTTGTCAGAAGTGCAAGTCCCACATTGCCTGCAGTTAAACTCGGATGTTGAAACAGTTACCTTGCACACCTTCACAGATGCATCAGCGGATGCGTATGGTGCAGCAACCTATGTTAGGTACAAGTACAAGGGTGGTACAGTATCTAGCAGCCCAGTGGCCTCCAAGACAGGAGTGGCACTGCTATCAGCTACAAGCATTCCAAGACTCAAACTTATGGGACCTGTTTTGGGATTAAGATTGGCCCTGTCCATAGCCAAGGTTCTTAAGATTGACCAGAACCTACTTGCATTCTGGAGTGACAGCATGAATGTGCTGTGGTGGATACAAATACCCAGTCACAGTTTCAGACCATTGATAGCGAATCGGATAGGATAAATACATGACTCAAGCCGTCCTACTCAGTGGCGTCATGTTAGCGCACACCAGAACCCTGCTGACCTGCTAACCATGGGAATGTCTGTGACTGAGCAAAAAGAAATGAAATGTGGTGGAAGGGTGGGAAGTTCCTGAGCATGCCAGAAGACACGTGGCCAAAAACAGAGATTGATGTAACTCCTGAAGCAACACTAGAGGTCTGTAAGAAAGTGAGGACAACATTCAATGTGCCAGACAAAGAATCAGTACTGTTCTCACTGACCCCGCGAGTGACTTGGCATTTACACCCCAGCAGATATTCAAGCTGGACCAGATTATTGAGAGTTAGAGCATGGGTACATCAATTCATGAACAACTGCTGAATGCTGCCAGAAGAGAGGAGTTCTGGAAAATGTACCAGTCAAGAGATCTCAGATGCAGAGACTGACGTCATCGAAGAGGCGCAGCAAGAAGTCTTTCAAGAAGAATACAAGGCACTGGTTAATTTCAAGTCTGTTCTGCAAAACAGCAAGTTATGTTTGAACCCCATCCTAGAAGAAGGTGGTCTGCTTCGATCAGATGGGAGATTGCACTATGCGGACTACCTGCCTTTCGATGCTAGATATCCAGTTATTCTGCCGAGGAAGAGTGGGGTGAAGTCCTATCACGAAAGAAGTAACCATGCAGCAGGAACCAATCACACATTGTCTTTGCTGTCCGCCAGATTCTGGATCATGCAAGGTAGAGAGGAGATTCGTGACTGGGAAAGAGAGTGCTGTGAATGTCGGAAGAGAAAGGTGAAGGCTGCTAAACAGATAATGGCTCCCCTACCAAAGATTCGACCAAAGTTGCCGTTATGAGCTTTCGCACGAGCAGTGGTTGACTTCGTGGGACCATTTGTAACTATCCAGGGGAGGGGCAAGAAGAGAGCTTAAAGACACCTTTGTTTATTTACATGCCTTACATCAAGGGCTATTCACCTAGAGATGGCCTATGGGCTAGACACAGATTTCTTCCTGAACGCATTCTATTGCATGGCCAATTGGAGATAGCCTGTGAACGCAGGCGTATTTCCGGCTGTCACTTGGTTCTGGCGAAAAATAATGTTTCCGAACCTAAGCCAGGAATCGATTTCTGTGACATAATGACTTTTGTTTCTCCTTGGCCAATCAGATTCCATGATAGAATGAAACTTGAGTGCTTCTCACAGTGAATACCTAAACTGTGATTGGCTTAGAATTCCTATGAAATCAGCAGCTAACAAAGGAATCAAGTGGAGTGTCAATCCACCATGGGCACCTCACTTAGGTGGGGTGCATGAGACAATGATCAAATCAGTAAAGAGATCAACCTATGCGATATTGGGAACTGCAGATGTGACCAATGAAGAACTGATGACAGCATTTATGGATGCAGAGGCACTCATAAATTCCAGGCCTTTAACATGTCGGTCTGCCAATCCCTCAGATGACACACCCATCGCCCCAAATCATTTCCTGATTGGACAAGTAGGAGGCCCGTTCGCTCCTGGATCAGTTGATAGTGGCCAGTTCAGTCCCAAGAGATGGAGACGGGTGTGAGAACTAGTGCAACATTTTTGGCACCGGTGGCTGTGAGAGTGGTTACCAACTTTGAATCGTAGGTCCAAGTGGTGGAAAAAAAAGATGTCCAAGTTAATGATGTAGTCTTGTTAGTGGCACCAGTCACACTGCATGGGCAGTGGCTGTAGCAGTCTTTCCAGGAAAGGACAAGTGTGTTGAGAGCTGTCAAAGTCAGAGTTGGCAGTGAGGAATTGTGATTACCAGAATCTGAGCCCATTAGAACTCCTTACAGAAGATGACACAAGAATAGAACAATAGCGAACTTAAAGAGAACTAGAACTATAGTGAACCTTTAAGCTAGAAACACACGAAACTCCTTTTGATGTGGATGAGCCACTGGCCCATCGAGAAGGGGGAGTATGATTTTATTGTATTCGAAGTGCAAATACTTAGGTCACGTGACTTTGAACGCTTAGTGGGTGTTTTGTGACCACATGGAGATGTTGTTTACTAGTTTTTAGGGTCATAATTCATTGTAGAGATTGCTGTTCATTTCAAGTTCGAACAAGAAGATCTTTCAGATCTTATAACCGCACTTTTAAAATTTACCTGTTTTCTTAGCACTACAGTTGCAGTGCAGTGCACATTCCAAAGCAGTCCTTGATGATTCATTGATTACTGTAGACACCACATCACTTGATCAACACAAACTGTATTATTGCACCATCAGTTGTAGTCGTTGTGAAATCTGCGATGTTGTAGTGGTCTTAATCTGCAACTGTCCGCCCGAAATGTATGGGCATGAACGATATGAACGATACGATAATACTATTAAATTTAATTGTTTTTTTTTCCATGAGTAAAGAGCTAGCAAGGTAGTCACACGAGTCACATAATTCAAGAATTATGTTATCCATGGCTATCTTTAGTACGGTGGTTATTTTCCTACCAGTGATGTAATCCTTGTACATTCTGGCACGTTCTTTGCTTGGCTTCCAAATATTTAATTTTCCTTCTGATCTCTGAATTCACTGCAATGAAACAGCCAAAGAATTCACTTGATTTGCCTAAACCCACAAGAAATACTCGCAGAATTGCAAATAAGTTAACGACGGTTGCTTCTGGCGAAATAAATAAATTATTTTGCAAAGTAAACAAGATCTTATTTGTCATGTAGCGAAAATGAAAGCTGCAACATCAGTGCATTCCTTGGCTGACGTAGTACCCTTTTTAAGCGTTTTTAGCGTATTTATTATTTCCCTTCAAATCCAACGCTTCAATAAAACCAAAAGAGAATATATTTTACACACAAATAAAGAAAACATATCCGTAACATTGTCCTTGTATTAATGTTTCAACAGCTTTTGGCGAATAAACATCACAGGTTGCGTTATTCAAAATTTGGCCGAGAGGAAGTTTGGGTCTGGTTGCCAACAAAAAAAAAATAAACCACAGGTAGAACACGAACCGCGCTCGGCCCATGGCCGCACAGTTAATAAATGGTTTAACTCAGAACCACTAACATCAAGCTGGTTATCCAGAGACATTTACCAGACTGTATTGTCGATTAGCGCTAATTGTATGTCCCCCAAAATATAACAACATGCAATAACATGTGCATTAAGGCATTTCTTGTAACGTCTGTTTACAGCATGTTTCAGCAGTTATTGACTTCCATGGGAAGTTAAACTTAGGCACGTTTAAGTGCTATATATGCTGTTCAATGTAAGTGGTAATCATTCCCTGAAGAAGTCTCAGACAGAGAGAAAATGCATTGGAAATACACGAAAAGGATTACAACTACAAGAAGTCTTCTTTTGTGCTGGTCATTAATCTTCGTTAAAAAATTAAAAAAATTGAAAAAAATTAAAAAATTCCAATACCCTTCCAAGGAGATGGGCTCAGAGGGTAGATCGTAGAGTGTAGGTCAAGGTGAGAAGCTGGTAGAACATAGAGAGTAGAGCGTAGATGGGCTTAGAGGATACATGGTAGATGGTACAGTTATATATCTACAACTACTTTAGCACATCTGTGTAAATAGTATGTATTTTGGGGGCCATACGATTAGCGTTAATCGTATGCCCCCCGAAATATACGAAAAGGAAATACACAAAATTTTGTTCCTTTAATGAAATCTACTGGTTTTCCCAATTGCTTCAGTGATAAAATTATCGCAATTGAATAAGTCCCTGACTTTCTACAGGCGTTTTAAGTTGTATTTCTGTGGCCACGACCGAGCAAAGTGGGATCAGGATTAGGCTTCTAGTGACATCATTGGAGGAACTGAGCTGAAACACTCAAAAGACGTTTATCTGGGCTTTCAGTGCTGTCAAAACATGTTTAGAGTATTTGTGCTTCATATTTGATCCAATGTGGCAATACAATTTGGAGTCTAGCTACAATTAGGATGGTTACGATGTTTTTTTTTTCCACTTTGAAGTACGGGCTGTCAGTCATGCCCGCCACGCTGCAAGTCAGGATTGACAATTTGCTGGCCCATTCAGCTTGTAAAGGTTAAAACAATGGCTGAAGAGCTGAAGTTACAGCTGAAGTTACAGCTACAGTGTATTGAAGAGTTATAAAGAATTTTTGTCAATAAACACAAAGAGTAGTAATATGACTTTGACTTAACATGCAGATTTTGTAGTGTTAGAACATTTCAGTCTAGATTCAAATATTTCCCTGATTCCCCTCATTTTCCCGGCAATGCAAGCTTCAAATGTGATGGAGTTAAAGTCCAGTCCTGCCCACTGTTACAGATCTACCGATGGTTGAAAATAAAAGATATGCAGGTAAACTCCCAGGGCAAAGTGAAACTCTCGTCTAAATTCCCTAACACCACTAAACCCTTGTGAAACAACAACAGAAAACATGTCACAGTATTTGCTATTGTGCGCTAAACTGGAGGCTGCATGGCGAGAACACCAAGATTACTAATCTACATACATCACTTCTTTAAATACTCTTACTGAACCCTTGATAGTTCATATCGATGAGAGCATATTTTTCTGCTAATCATTCAAAAACATGGAAAAAATTTGTCTCTTCACTTTGTTTCACAAATTTGCATTTTTCGTATTAGTAATGAAAAATCCTTCGACAAGATTTTGGCAGAAGGTTCAATATGGGATCAGTTATATGAATACATTTCTCCTGCACTGCTCTTTTGTTTTAAAAGTCCTTTTTTATGTACGCTAATCACCCGAGTGTTGTGTTTTAGTTGAAGAGTTGGAGGCTGCATGGTGAGAACACCAAGATGACTAATCTACATACAACACTTCTTTAAATACTCTAACTGAACCCTTGATAGTTCGTATTGATGAGAGCATATTTTTCTGCTAATCATTCAAAAACATGGGAAAATTTGTCTCTTCACTTCGTTTCACAAATTTGCATTTTTTGTACTAGGAATGAAAAATCCTTCGACAAGATTTTGGTAGAAGGTTCAATATGGTATCAGTTAAATGAATACATTTCTCCTGCACTGTTCTTTTGTTTTAAAAGTCTTTTTTTTATGTATGCTAATCACCCGAGTGTTGTGTTTTAGTTGAAAACAAGCGCAATCTCCTTTCAGTGCTACAATTTCTGTTGGTAAAGGCGAATCTAAATGGTTTGTTTTACTTTCCTTGTATACTTATCAATACTTGATAAACTTGATAAGCTTGCTGTATTGCTACTCCCTGCAATAACACATCTTGCATTCTGCAATGATTTTGAATCACATTATCGCATGTTCACACATATTCTTCTCAGGAGCCAAACATTGTTACTTCTTTGATGATGTCACGGGCCAACTTGTCCCATTCTTCGTGCTTCCTTGGTTGTGGTCGTGGAAAAGGCCAATTTTACACACTTTTAAAATTTATAGAAAATTTATGAAAATAGCTACAACAATAATTTTTGCAGTGATGATCAAAAAACAAGGATATTTATAAAACTGAAAAACAATTTTGGGGTTAGCTGCACTTGAAAATAATTTAATGTTCTTTTTGTTCTATTTGATTGATATTTTTATTTATTTACTATTGTTAGTGGTTGAAGTACATGCATGTGATTTCCTAATGTGTATGTTGCAAAAATAAATATTTCCTCTCAGAACTGTAGTAGTTGGCCATAAATTTAACAATAGTCACCAGAAATCCTTCAATAACAGCTTGATTATAGTTTTGTGGCTATATGTACATGAATGCATACTTTTATTTATTTGTTTCACTTACATACATTCCTCTCGGTACTTTTTCTTCCATGAACAGGAGTCAGAATACTCTTAATACTCACACAAAATCTAATTAATTTACTGATTGTAATCACTTAATATTACTGATGATCATAAAACATGCCATTATCATAAACAATTTTGTTTAGGACCATTTCCTTTGTTTGTAATAACTGCTCAACCATTAAATTGTAACCAGTATTGAAAATGATGCATAGGTCTCAATTTAATATCAATAAATGTTTTCCTACCTTTTAAAAATACAAATATGTTTTCCTTGCTAGGGATGTGTCAGATGTGACAGGTGCTCCTGAGATGTTAGGAGGAAGGGTGAAGACCCTCCATCCTGCTGTTCACGGAGGTACAAGTTATGATAAGAGAAGGCACACAGACAAATGTACTGACTGATAGACAGACACATACACAGCTGAATAACTTTGCATGCATGTAGATCATCTTATTTATGTTTTTTTTGCTACCATATTGCAAACAAACAGGTCCTCAAGCAAGTGAGCAATATGGTATTAATGAGCAGTTCCGAATGGAAAGTACAAAGTCAGCAAGCTTCACTTAATGGCAGCAATAAGGCTAATACCTATAGTGCTGCATGATAATAAATAGGTGAATGGCATAAAGATTGTGTTCATGAAAAATATTGACTTGGATATAAACGTTCTCCAAAAGTACATAATTTTGTGCTATCCAACTGTTTTGTCGATTTGTTGAGAACTCAAAAGTCAGTTGAATAGCTTATATAAGTAACACTATTAAAACAATTCCTCTAGAAGAGAATGCTGATTTTAATAAGCAATACGTTTGGTTGAACTAGCAATATTTCCATACCGTAGACGAGAAAGTCCATTTTATACTTGTTCACAGTGTTCCGTAGCCTTGTTTTGGGAAGGCCTTTGATTCAGACCTTCTTGCAACCTGAAAGACGATATCATTGCTTCTAAGTCATTATCACCCTCTTTTTTTCTTTAGTACTTCTTCAAACTGTGCTAAGAACCTGATGCATTTTGCCAAAAAATCCAAAGAAAACTTAAGTGTTATTTCTGGTGTTTCCAGTTATGAATGCAATACCCAGGATGTAATAGAAAGTTTTAAATGGAAACAAGGGTCTTAGCAATATACTAACTTACTGAGGAAAGTTTGAATAACAACAAGGGCTTTCTTAAGTACCAAGGAAAGTTTTGAATAGAAACAAGGGTTGTATTAACGTACTAAGGATAGTTTTGAATTGAAATAAGGGTCATACTATCGTACTATCTTAAAGAAGAAAGAAAGCTTTGAAGCAGGGGTTGTATTTTTGTACTAACATAGTAAGGAAAGCTTTGAGCAGAAAGAAGGGTTGAAGTAAAGTACTAACGCACTAAGGAACCGAGAAGTAAATTTGGTGAAATATGCAGCCATCCTAATGTACTAACATACAGAGGAGAGTGAATTTGATGAAATGAGCAGTCGTGCTTAGGTACTTACTCAAGGAAAGTAAATTTGGTGATGCGATCATACTAAAGTACTGTAATAAGGAAAGTATTGAATTCCCTATTACTAGCATTCTAAGGAAAGTGGGAATATTGGTACACACCATTTTTGTGTAGCTTGCTTGATATGGTGGTGAGAATTAAATTTTGCTGATTGCTAATTTTTTTTTTTTGGTTGGCTTCAAGTTTTTGCTGATTGTAGCAGCTCTGTTCGGAATCTAACTGTGTGTGCGTTTTATGTGGAATCTCAAAATAAGTGTTACAGACTTTTCTGTTATCATTAAATTTTAATGATTCTAACTCATGTTTTGGGTGTGTGGATATGGGAAATTATATACCGGCATTCAGTATACTACAGATACAGATTACGATCACACTAAATATTTAAGAGTGTTATATTGTTTTAAACGTGATCAATAGCAGAAATTTATCTGTCTAAAATAGTCTCAGATAACTTTGCTTTCTACTTACTCTTTCTGTTTGATTGTAAAAAATGAAAATTTAACATGTACAGTGTACAGTTACAGATAATAATTATCTGTATAGTGCTCAGGTTTACTTGGTATTGGAGCATTTCATTGATTAGAGGCAAGTGTCAGTTGTCCCAATTGAAAATATATACTGGGCTTTTCGTCAAAACAAACAAACCTGTCAATATTAAGTGTGTGTTAACCGGAAGTTATGGAGCTACTGTAAACAGCCAGTTAAAAGCCCTGGGCTTATATGATTTCGTAAGAGGTTTTGATTTGGCTTGTATCCAGGGGAGCTTATAAGCAGAACTTAAAATAACAGCATTTCAAAATGAGCCATAGCAACGTAGATCGAACTATGTTTTCATGTACTGGTTTTTAATTATTTTAAACTTAAAAACATCATTATCAATCAAATTCATTTTATTTAAAACTAGGGGGGAAGGGGTCTTATATCAGGGAGGCCTTATACCGGAAGTAATATTTTGTTTACAGGTAGATGGACCCATAACTGGAGGGGCAGTTTAGCGGCAAAACAATTAATTTATTCAAGATGGCCACCACATCAGTAAAAAAGGTCTATTTAGTGTTGTGAAGTTTAACTGTTTTGTTTTCATTACAGGTATCCTTGCAAGAGTAACAGAAGGAGATAAATCTGATATGCAAAAGTTAGGCTATGAGTATATCAGGTTAGTAATTAAGGACTTGAGCATCCATTATTTAAAGCATCAAAGTGGCTACGAGGCACTAAACTTGGAAAATGATTTGCGAAAGACTGAGAACTGATCTTTCCTGTAAATCCATACAAGTACAGCTGTAGGCCATTGGGTTCACTTCCAGGTAATTTTATTTGTAAGATGCTCATTTTTTACTTTTTGGGAGAACATGCTAATGTCTGAGCTATGTAACTGCAAAGCATGGTGGTCCTCAGGCAGGCAGGCTGGCTGGCTGGTCAAGTTATGTAAAATGTTCTGTTAAGGGGAGTGGGGAGGGGTAATTGTAATGAAAAAAAATCATGGAAGCTGCTTCTAGCCAAAAAAGAAATTTTAAAATTTAATTATAAATTTTTAATTCAAAAATACCAATATAACAAGAAAAGAAGATCATACAGAACTGACAAAGTTATATCTTGAGCATTCCGAGTCCAGAAGTAAATAAAATTCATGCTTTCTGACAGCTTCTTCATCTTTGGGGTAGCCCATCCATTGCCCTGTGTGGTAAAGTTTGACTGCTCCATCAATATAAAGTTGCGTATAATTTATAGCTGAGCTCTAAAAGGGCCGCCGAGCAGGGCCCCATACTCATGTAGACTGCAGATTGGGTACAAAATGCAGACTAAGGACAAAATGCAGACTAGGTACAAAATGCAGACTGAGAATATAGAGTTTTTTTGTCAAATACATGATAGCATGACATTTTATAACTTGCTGAGTATCGTGCAGTCGCTTTTCCGTGGTTATCTTTAACAAAAATTTGTATTTTGGGGGATTATCTTTGGCCTGTTTCTTCATATATTTTGTTTTTAACAAAGCGTCAAGGTCATGTTAGTTCTGAAATAGAATTTGAAGCTGTCTTCTCGCATCGCATGTAAAGTCAGTAGTAATCCTAAATAACATGCAATATTCTAACCTGCAATCAGGCATTCTTTCTTTTTCGCAGCTAGGGAAAGGAGAAAAAAGAACGCCTGTTACAATTACAATGTACTTAACAAGTCCAGTGTTTATGCAAGAGCGCACCATTGCAGGTATCCCGCATTTAAATCAGAGATGGCCCCCAGAAAAACAAAAAAGGGCCAATTTGGCCCTTTCGTTTTACAAGACTGCAGGCTTAACACAGGCATAATATTTCAAAAGCCACCTCAGGGATTGAAATTGTGATCGATATGGTCGCCAATGCAACAAGCATTTCATCCTTGGCGACCAAAACTTCTGGTTTAGTCGCCATAATACGGCGTAATGGCAACTACATTTCTCTGTGTTGGCGATCAGTAATGGTTATTTTGTCACACATTATGTCCTTTTAGAAAATCATATTGAAAGATCTTTGCTTCTAAAACATTCAGCATAAGAAAAGAAGTCAATCTGTCCTTTTACTTTGCTTTATTATATGGCTGTGTCTCACAAGGACGGGGAACTACTGAATTCACGAATTTGATTGGCTGAAATCGATATTGACTGCGATCTAGATTTTCCCATTTAGACCGGCATCTAGACCGGTTTCATTTTGTGTTGAAAAAGTAGCAAACTAAAATACAAAAATGTTCACCACTTTCTTTTATTTTCTTCAGAATCATTTATGTAAGTGCCAAAAAGCCTGATGACAAAAAAAGTAAAGAGGACAAGCAAATTTTGGCAGGTTTAAGTTAAGCTCATCGCTGTTCGCAAGCAAAATGTCAGCAAACCAGTTACATTAACGAATTAAAGTTTTCTTCTTTGCCAGATAATAAACATCTTATTAACTGAACTAAGTCGCTCTGTATGGGAGAATCTTGACCTCAGTTGTGTGTACAGACTGAATGCAGTGAGGTCTGTACTCATAACCTGGGTCAAGATTCTCCCAGACAGACCTCCTGCTCAGTTAATAAGAGCTAAGTATTGATTCTCTCACCGTGGAAAACTTCCAAATGGTTGACTGTATTTGAAATCGCCCTATAATGCATTGCAAACCCTTGATCATTGACTATGTCATGTATGCCTAAGGATTGTTCTCTTGTAATGCATGGATCCTTCATACTAGTATCTGATTCAAAAGCAACTTTATTGAGTAGAAACACTTCAAAAAGCACTTACTATTAAATTTTAGTGTAGATCCTAATGAACTGCTTTATTTTTCTTGGTATCCTGATGCATTTTTTCCTTCTGTGGCTTTCAATTTATTGGCCCCTTTCCTAAAAAATTGGCTCCTAAAAAAGATCTTCAGGGGCCACCTTGACCCTCAAGTAGAATTTTCTGGCAAGCAAGAGTCTTTAGCCCAACTTCCCATTGGTTACGTAATTTCTGGTATAATTTCGAGCACGAAGCCTGATGGCTGCAGGCTAGGACTTCACAGCCTGGAGGCTGTGATCTTGAGTGGCTGTAACTTCGTCTCTTTAACATTTTATTCACAAATCGTTAAAGAGAGAGCAGATGAAATGTATCTGGATGATCTTCTGCTTAAAAGAAATAGTTTTAGCCATGCTTCCAATACGATTGAGCGTCATTTATCAATGGATTTGGAAAGTGTCAAAAAGATCTGCAGTTGATGCAGTTGTATGGAGGTCTCTCAAATATATCTGTTGTAATAGTTATTCCTGCACTTTTAAGACTTTTGTCACTTCCATTAAAAAGATTCTGATGTTCACCAAACGATGGACAGCAGCGCGCATTAGCAATATAAGCTTGCTTTGGGAGAACACCTATTGAATATTAATATATCCAAGTCACTATTTTTCATGAACACAATCTTTACAATGTTCACCTATTAATAAGGCTAAGAGCAATAAGGCTAACATCTATAATGCTGCGTAATACTATATTTTATTATTTTGTAGCGTTATAGATGTTAGCCTTATTGCTGCCGTTAAGTGAAGCTATTGTAGCTGACTTCGCACTTTCCGTTTGGAACTGCTGGTTGTTTCTTGACGGAAACAGAGACATTTCAACTTGCTGGAAAGTAAACACGTACATTGTACTTTGTCACTGTGGCGCTTCCAACCACCACATGAATTTCTGACAAAATCTGATTGGACATTTATAGCATGACACAATATAGCTGGGATGGTTCTGGGGGGTTGGACAAACCCACCCCGCTGCCAGAAAAGGTCCACTTAAATAAGCCAGCTTATACAGATTTCAAAGTTTACTTATCTCATCTGTAGCTAACTCAAACTATGTATATTTTCCAATACTTTTCTTTTTTTAATCTGCTTTTGATTAACCTATTTTTATAGCATGGTCTTACATATGTAATACATTTTCATTATGTAAATGAAATGGTTTTCTCAACGGTCATGCCTGGCCCTGCCTGGATCCGACCTTGACCCGCTGCAGGATATGGGGTACTAATGCTGAAATGCCCCAGATATCTTTGATGCAGTGTAATCACCCTAATGCTGAGAAGCAAACTCCCAAAGAGTGTTTTAAACGGAATGTTGTGAAAAAATTCCTGGTCGACTTCAGGTTACTAAGGTAATAATTAATACAACTAGTAAGAGCTATTTGGTCCATTTAAAGATAAAAAGAACCTACCTGTATCAAAACCAGTGTACAGACCTAACCATATGACAGGGAAGCAATGAAGGGGCTACAGGCGACTTGAGAGGTAAATGTATCAGTTGTTCTGTTTTTCCCTTCCCTCTTTCACCCCCCCACCCCCCCCCCCCCAAAAATTCCTGAATGCAGGTTAGCAATATCAAAGAAACATGATCAATCAGTGTTCCTTTTGTAGCCAAATGCAGATTTATAGCCTGGAAACAGGCTCTTCATAGGGTCAAGAAATTAGGAAAGGAAAATGAAAAGACTTAAAGCAACACTGTTCCTTTTTCTTGATATCTTTTCAATCTTCAAGGGTGAACACACACTGATTGTTACATATTATTTAATAACTGTGTAGTTTCTAGTTACCAAATAGCGACAAGAAAAGTAAACAAACGACCAGTCATGAAAATGATGCTTCGCTTTTTCCCGTAAGAATTTGTCGATTGTTCTTCATTTGTATTTAAGATGTATTATATTACATGTGTAGGAATTTTAACTTACTTAATCCTCTTCATTCCCTGTGGGACAACAACAATCCCTCTCCATTTATCCCTATTTTTGACGTTCTTTAATTCTTTAATTTGCTACAAGATTCTTATTCACTTGATCGTAGATAACATTTCCATCATATTTATACACGCTATTTAATACTAGTATCTCTCACACGCAAAGTGTGAAGGCTTCAAAGGCTGTAAGGTTACTGTATACCTTCAGATCAGCAATTTTCTTCAAATTTGGATTTTTGGGTCAAAGTAATGGTCAAAGAGTAATCTCTTATTTCTGAAAAAAAAAAAGAGAAAAACTAAACATTGGCAGAGAAATGCAGGTTTTAAGTTATGGTCGGAAGTAAAAGTTCCCTCTTGATTAACAGCCCTACAACGTGTATGCAATCAACTGAGATAACTTTGTGGGAATATTACCTATGTGGATACCACAAATTGGCTGGGTACTCAGTTGATCAGCATTGTTAATCCAAGCATTTTACATATGAGGTGTAATTCTATTAAGTTATAAGTAAGCATGAACCACGGAAAACTTGTGAACCAGTTCGAAAAAATGAAAACAGTGAAGAACGAATGAAAATACATCAATGAGTGAAGAAGCGAAAGTTGACCTTGCGGATGAAGCTATAGCTATTGTATCAAGCGGACAAAAAGATTGAGTCAAGAGAAGAGAAAGGTTCTGTAAACATTTAGGAATTTGACAGCAATAACAGCGATGTTTACAGTGACTCTTCTGTTGAGTCTGATACTGATGAATTGTTGGACTCTGTGAGATCCATTGGAGTATTATCCGAGCAGATTTGCCCCACCTCGCTTTCTTTTGTTTGTTTCTTCGCCCAGCCACTCTAGCGTTTGTATCCTTTTTGGTCTTCCCCATTTTGCCAGACCAGCTTCAAGAAAAACTGAGCTACAGAAAAATCCTCCCTCCACCTTGGGCACATTGTGAAACACAAGGGTTTTTTGGAGATTCGCACGTAAATTTCACCGTGAGGTTTATGGTAGTGAACTTTCCAAGCACTGATTGGCTCAAATTTGGACAGTAGCTAGATTAATATATAAAAATAAAAAACGTGTTCTGTGAATTGTTTATTTCAAATCATTTTTTCTCCGAGAACAGTTTTTGCTCAATCACTTCCCATTTTTTAAATCCTATTTCAAAAATGTTCTGTAACTTTTTACCACAATTGAATATGGCAAAACGTGGATACGCTTTTTTGGCGCTTTTTGTCCTGGAAGCGAGGAAAAAAAAATAAATACGCAAAAAACAAAATTCACTTTGACTTGTAGCTTCCAAAATGTGAATAGGGTGCTCGCATTTAGTGGTCATGAAAAAATCGGCAATTCATTTTGTTTCAAAATTCTTGGTATAGTTTGATAGCCAGCTCTATAAGCTTTAATTTGATATGAGGTTCACAGGGTCAACTATCTTCAGCTTAAACTGTACACGCTACATCGCTTTGAGGCGAGACACCCCTGAAGGTATGCGGTAACCTTAAATTCTATTAAAGAAAGAATATGGCCAAGAATAATACCCAATGTGGAATGTGACTGCGGAAAACACTTGGTAAGTTCTGTGTTGGAAACTAAATTTTGACAGCACTCGCCATGGGCGAGTGAGTATTAAAATGCACTCGCCAGGTGTATGTAATTTTCATTCACCTAGAAAGATGCCTCCACTCTTCCCAACAAATCTCTGCAATGATTTTGGATTCACCAAAAATGTGTTTTTTTCAGTATCTTGTAATCATGGACGTCCAGCTTGCCATTTCATGTTGAACCTTCATGTCACCTGGTCCATTTATGAGACTCCTCTTTAGGATCGCAGTGGAAGGCGCGGTGGCCTCATGGTTAGTGCGCTCGTCTCCGGATTGAGTGGTCCGGGTTCGAGCCCTGGCCGGGGACATTGTGTTGTGTTCTTGGGCAAGACACTTTACTCTCACAGTGGCTCTCTCCACCCAGGTGTATAAATGGGTACCGGCGAACTTAATGCTGGGGGTAACCCTGCGATGGACTAGCATCCCATCCAGGGGGGAGTAGAAATACTCCTAGTCACTTCATGCTACAGAAATCGGGATAAGCTCCAGCCTGATGGGCCACTTGGCTCGCATGCAGATTTTACCTCCTTAGGATTGCAGCTAGATTCAATAGTTTAATCCTTATTTTAATCATCAATTTTTGACACTCCTTGGAAAATATTTCCACATTTCTGTAGTTTTAACTGAAAAACAGGTAATCAAAGGTTAGTGAAATCACCTGATTATCATGATGTCATCGTTTTTGAAAAGCTTTGTTTTAAAGACAAAATTTGAAAACGCCTGCACTAATTGCCGGTCATGTTGGATTTGTGCTTAAGGAAAGCTTGGGTAGGGAAATCACATGATTGTCACCACGTGGTCGTTTTCGAAAAGCTCCTGTTTTAAAATGTTTTTTGTCCGCAGTGAAACACAAAGCTGTTGTTTTCAAATTCCTTTGGATTGAAAAGTATTTTCGAAAAGCTCTGTTTTCCTGACGGATTTGTGTGGATGGTAGGCTTAACCATAGAAATAAAGCTGCATTATAAATTTCTCTGTCGCAGTGTGGACGGAAAACATTTGATGCATTTTCAGAATGACAGGGCCTAAGGCAGTGTCCACTCCGCACCAGAGGAATTTAAAAATGCGGCTTTATTTCAAAGGCTAGGCCTTCTGACTGTCCACAATAATCCATCAAGAAAAGGGAGCTTTCAAACTGGACAAATTTACAAATGCAGCTTTCCATTTTCGTGTGGAGGGAAAACAATTTGAAAATTAACAGAGCTTTTCGCAAACTATGGCATCACAATAATCATGTGATTTCCCTGAATTTGTGCGTTTTTCTCAAACTGAAACACAAATCCAAAATGACCAGTGATTGTTGTGTTTTTAAATTCCTCCGGTGAAATGTAGACAGAAACAATTTAATGCGTTTTCAGAGTGAAACCTCCATTTTTAAATTCCTCTGGAGTAGAGTGCATGGGGCCAAAATTATCACAGCTGGGAAGCCGTATTTCATTTTGTCTATTTATGAAACACTAAGTTGTGTATTATTGGCACATCTTGGAAGATTAAAAAAGGTCAAAAAATCACTGGTAAGTTTATGTTGAGAGATATATTGTTGCCAAAATCAAAAATAAAAGGGAGTGTGTTCAAAAATATTAGTAAGGTTAAATAATTTCCAAAAATGAAAATTGTACTTGCCAAACGGGCAAGTATTCGATGATTTGTAGTCACACAATGCTCTTCATACTTGCATTGGCAAGCGAGCGAGCGCTAATTTCCAACACTGTAAGTTATAAAATGACATGTTACAGCATGTTATCAATTATGAGACAAAAACAACAGCCTTTACTCTCAGTCTGCATTTTGTACCTAGTCTGCAGTCTGTATAGTATGCATTTTGTACCTAGTCAGCATTTCGCACCCAGTAGGCATTTTGTTCCCGGTCTGCAGTCTGCATTTTTTACTGACTGATTCTAGTTTATTGACTGTAACTAATTTAACATACATTAATGTAACGTTTTTTGGGAAAGAAAAATCAGGTTACAGAAATTAGAACTACACAGGAGGAACTAACCTTTTCTCTCAAGCAAAGAACTCTTGCAACATGATCTACCAAACTATTTATTGAAGCTGTGAAGAAGCAAATTCACTTTCCCACTTTTGGTTAATGATATTTACAGCCCAACTAAATCAAAAGTTGGTAATAATCACTGACAAAAAAAGCACAACTTTACCTCAGCATGATTGGTCTTTATTAAAATGTTTATCCCCACCCAGTATTAAAATTTACTTCCGACAAGTTTTGAAGGTTACGCATGTAGTATGGCAATACAGATTGTATACATGTGTTTGCATCAGCAAAAGTGTTTTGATTTACAAGTTCTTTTTAAAGGGGGCCAAATTTCTTTGATAAAAACACGCACCACTTGAGGTCTTGCTATTCTTGTGTTAGTCCTGTTAAAGCTGCATGCACACTGCTTTTACTCTCATATTAAAGTATGCTGTTTAAACCAGTGAGATTGCTTGTTATATTGGCACTGTATAATAATTGACATGCTTAGTGCAAAGCCATGCTAAGTTATGATTTTCTCAAAAGTGCCTGAATTTTTGCATGTGGTCTTCAATTAAATAGGAAAACACTGTTGTTTAGTTTTTGTCGCTGGTTTTTTCTTCCTTTTTGAGATATAACCTATGCAAAAAAAAAGTGACTTTTCCTGGCTGTGTCTTTAGGAGTTATTTGTTGAACGGGAATTGGACAGACTATCTCAAATGAAGGGCCTCGTTCTCGCATAAGTGACTGCAAATTATATTTTAAATACTGACCTGGACTTTTTTCATTTGTTTGCACATTGTTGGAAGCAAATCTTCCTGGGTTAAGCTAGCTTTTTCTGAAGCACCAATGATGGTGTCTTATACCAATATGATGCACAAATGTAGCTTCTGTTTATAGTATTTGAAGTCGAAATCAAATCCCTCAGAATCTTAGCTGTCTTCCTTGTAAGTCAGTAGAATAGCATATAGAGTGGGAATATTGGAAACAGATTGTTTACGTTGGTTATTGTGACATGGAATACAACACATGAAATTGATGGAGTATCAAAGGAAATATCATCAAACAGAAAAGAGATGTGATGCTTTAGAGCTCTGTCAACTAATATTGTGAAGTGTTGTTTTAATGAACCTTGCATGCCTGCTTAGTGGTTGAGAGGCATCATAAAGCCTTGATAAACCGGTAAGTCATCAAAATGTTTTAAAGAAGCAAAATGCGCTCTGATGTTTGATGTTCCAGGTAGAAAGTCCAAGAGCAGTTCTTGCCCAAGGAAAAAACCCTTATGTGAGTTGTGGCCCATTTGCCAAGCACTGCCGGCATCAAAGTTTGGAAAGTGAAAACTGATTTTTTACAATTACTGTCTAATTTTCTGCACGTTGATTGGCTCATTTTTATCGTCAATAAGAGTACAGACAGATAAAATTTTAATTTATGCAAGTTTTCAAGTTCAACTTTCAGCTATTAAATTGTCAACTTTTCAACCAATGAGATTTTATGGACTTTTTTAAGTAGCCAATCAAAAAGCGAGAATAGCTATTGACAATGTTTGCGTCATTTTAAATAAAATTCACTTATCTTTGTTTACGGCAAGTTTACGGTCAGTGCCCAGGTCAGTGCAGTTCTGGCAATTTTATCGCCGTCTCTCTGCAGGACTTGCCCAATCCATCTCCATATCCTTATCTTCACTGACAGTGGCAGTGTATTGGTCCACCTGTACAGATCCTCATTTGAAATTTGGTGTGGCCAGAAAACTCTCTGTATTTTTCTCATGCATTTCCTGTGAAAAGCATCCAGTTTGTTCATGTATTCTCCACATCTCTGCCCCATTCAGTAAGATGGCCACTACATTGGTGCTGAAAGTACGCAGCTTAGTTTTAGAGCTGTACTTTGATGATTTCCATAGGGGTTGTAGTGTGGCAAAAGCACTCCTTGCACTCCTTGCTAGTCTTCGTTTGATGTCTGCCTCCCTGCTGTCTTGCTTATCTAACACTGCGCCGAGGTTGCCGCCAACAGTGATCAGGTCGTTCTTTTTGCAGTTCAGGCGCATGGTCTTGGTTTTGCTGTGGTTGATATTAAGACCCACTGCTTTGCCTATGTCATGAAGGTAGGACGTCGTGTCCTAGATGTCATTGTGTCTGCTTGCTAAGAGTGCAATATCATCCACATAGTCCAGCTCTTCTAAGACAGCTGTGAGATCCCAACGCAGTCCTCTTCTTTTGTCAAGTGTTTTTCTCATGACCCAGTCAGTCACAGTAACAAAGATGAAGCCAGACATAACACAACCCTGTTTCGCACCGCTTCTCACCTTGAACCCGCAGTCTCATGTTCTTCTACCCTCGAGGATGCAGCTTAAGTTCTGATCATACAGGTCTCTGAGGATGTTGATGTACATACTAGGGATGCTGTACTCTTGCATGATGACCCATAACCTCTCTGATAACACTATCAAATGCTTTCCTGAGGTCAACAAAGTTCACTTAGATGGGGGCCTGCCATTCCATACTTTGCTCAAGGATGTTTCTGAGTGTGAATATGTGACCTTCCACGGGAAAACATAATATATTAACACTTTTCGGTTTAACGGTTAAGAGTGCCTGCCTGTAAAAATCAGACAAATTCTTAATTTCGCGGCAAGGGTTGAAAATTCGATTTCGCGCATATTCCTATGGTAGATAGGCTAGGGCATGACAAAAACTACTGGATAGTTTTTTTGGCAAAATATCCTTTTATTTCAAAGAAATATGCAAATTACCAAATTCGGTTAAAGTTGTCATTTGACGCACCATTTTATTAAACAAGTTTGAGAGCCTCGCATGCAAAACCAGATCAAATTTCTGTCTTTAAAACACTCAAATATTTTTGTGCAATGTTTAATTGTGTACTGGGTTGATTTTAGGGAATGTTGCAGTTTTTGTTGGCTGCAAAATAATTAAATTTCGAAGACATGTATTTCGTTCGCCTAAAAGTACTTCGTAAAAATAATTGATTTTCACCATGTGCGAAACCTTCAAATGGATTAAGCTTCTGGGGGTTGAATCGCAGAAGGATGGTCTACAGATTCCTGTAAAAATTTCTTTGGATAAATGATTGTGAGCGACGTGAGAGCTTTTCAAAGTACATTAAAAATGCAGATATTTGACCATCCATTGTCAAATTTCAATTTATAGGTTAGACATATATTTTAGCACGCGCCACATGCCTTGCGCTATATTAAGTTGAAATAGACACAGAGCTGATAACTTTGAAATGTTCTAACCTTATTTGCTGCAAAAGGCAGGTCCAAAAGCCGATTTGATGTGTTTCTGTCACCATTTGTCACACGTTAAGCAGAAGTTTGCTTTTGTTTACACAACGTCCGATGTACATCGCCAACTGTCAACTTATTTAATGGTCGAATACCATGAATCTATGACCCCCTTTCGACACATATGAGCACCACTGCATCTAAGTCAAAAATGGCTAAGTGATTTGTAGATAGTTGCTTGCTTTGCACTACACCAAAATGTTACGTTTCATCATCGTTTGATCTATTGCTGCTTGAATCCTTGCTTGCAGCAGTTCCTTGTTTGTTCGTCACACAATGCTGTCATCCCATTTTAGAGGGTAGGGGTAGGACAATTTCTATCCTAATAAGTAGGGCTCCATAAGGTTTGGAACCACAGGGAGCACATAATCTTGTTGAGTAGGAAGAGATTACATTAAGCAATGAAGAGATTGAATAGTTAACCATTGCCTGTGTTGTCGTCTTTTACTAGACCACCGCTACCTACGTGCCCTGCATAAGTAGTGTAACGCTAAACTTTGTACCTAGGTTTTTTCGCGCTGTGCAATTATTTTTGGTTTACATATAATACAGTGGGCTACCCTTGGGGAAATGGGGGGTGGTCACTTAATAGGGGTTGGCAGCTTAATAGAGGTTGGTGTACCTTGAATATCTTTTCACTATCGCGTTATAAATTTAGCTAAATTTCTTAGTAAACATGGAGTCAATTCAAGACAATCATGCTAGACGTCATTCTTGGAGACCTGGGGGCAGTTAGTGGGGGTGGTGAAAGAGTCTAAATGGGTCTTCGGCCGAACTTTTTTCTCACCCGTTTAGACTTTTCCCCGCTCCCACTAAGTGCTCCTGGGTCTCCCAGGATGACGTCTATAATGATTGTCTTGAATTGACTCCATGTTCGCTAGGAAATTTATAACCTGATAGTGAAAAGATATTTAAGGTACACCAACCTCTATTAAGCGGCTCACCCCTATTAAGTGGCCACCTCCCATCTCCCCGAGGGTAGCCCACTGTATTATATGTAAACCAAAAATAATTGCATGGCGCGAAAAAGCCTAGGTACGAGTTAAGCGTTACAGTATTTACGCAGGGCGTGTAGGTAGCAGTGGTCTAGTAAAAGATGACAACATAGGCAATGGTTAACTATTCATTCTTTTCATTGCTTAATTTAATCTCTTCCTACTCAACAAGATTATGTGCTCCCTGTGGTTCCAAGCCTTACGGAGCCTTACTTATTAGGATAGAAATTGCCCTATCCCTACTTCCTAAAATGGGATGACGGCATTGCGTGATGAACAAACGAGGAACCGCTGCAAGCAAGGATTCAAGCAGCAATAGATCAAATGATGATGAAATGTAATATTTGGGTGTAGTGCAAAGCAAGCAACTATCTACAAATCACTTAGCCATTTTTGACTTAGATGCAGTGGTGATCATAATTATGTGTCGAAATGGAGTCATAGATTCATGGTATTCGACCATTAAATAAGTTGACGGTTGGATTTGGAAACCTTTAAAGATGGAAGAATGATATGATTTTGCATGCGAGGCTCTCAAACTTGTTGAATAAAATGGTGTGTCAAATGACAATTTTAACCGAATTTGGTAATTTTCATATTTCTTTGTAATAAAAGGATATTTTGCCAAAAAAACTATCCAGTAGTTTTTGTCATGCCCTAGCCTATCTACCGTAAAAACACAAGCGAAATAGAATTTTCGACCCTTGCCGAGTTATTTTCCATATTTATGGACAGGGACTCTTAAAAGTGTTTGTTAGTCATTTGTTTACCATTAAAACGGTTTAGAAAATCATTAGAAGCGTTAGAATGTCCATTAAAATTTTCGCACTAGCCGTTTATAACGTTGGAAAAGTTGTTAAAAGCGTTTTCACCGTCTGTTAAAAGCGTTAGTAAAAACCGTTCAAATTTCCCTTCAGTGGCGTTAAAAGATCTTGAAAGCATTCGAAAAGTCGTTAAATTGAAACGTTGACTGTGAAAGTTAAATGCTCATCAACTGGTTAAGTGTTGAATTCAACGTAAAACAATTGTGACTAAGTTATGTTTTTCATTCATGCGGCGTAGTTTATCTACGAGGCGAGATGTGAAATATCTGATCTTTCGAAAGAAGAGTTTCTATAAAATTGATAACATACAATTCAGAGTTTCAAGGTATTCTGAGCAAGCAAACAAGCAGACAGCACTTCATGAATTGTTTTTGTTCAGATCCAGTTTATTTTTGATGAATAATTACAAACATACCTTGTTTTCCCTGGAATGGCCGTTCGCCGAAACTTCTCCCACGTTTTTACTCGAGCTACTCGCACATGGATGGAAAATCATTCATAAGAAACAAAAGTCACATTGCGTAATTCCCTTTCGTGCATTTTATCAGCATTTCAGGAAACAAACACATGTTTTTCCTCTCAGCATTGGAGAATTTTGTTCCAATGTGGAAATTATATCTTAGTGTGAACGGCCGAATGAAAATAATCTGAATAATGCTCGCATGTTTTCCATCGATGGCAGCGAAACACCCATCCCCAGGTCTAGCTGTGTGATATGTCATTATAGCAACGACCGCTTGTTGTTACATTTCATTGTAACCCTGACAAGAATGGCAGAAGAAGTAGAAATAGATATCGAGCAGTGTGGAAGAGAAACACAAATGATGGAGGACGATAAAGAATTCTTAGAAGGTGGTTGCAAATGCTCCAGAGGTCCAAAGGATAGTCCCTGCTCATCTCAGTTTACGGAGGAAGAGATCATTGCAAACTTGAACAATATTCATGAACTTTCTTCAAGAGAACTGGACCTCATAATTTTGGCTAACATACAGGCAGTCACCGGCGTTGAGGCGGTTGGACAGAAAAGAAACAAATGCTCGCTGCAATTTTCTGTTCCAGTCAAAGCCCATTTGCAGTGATATGTTTCTTTTCATGTATGGGATAAGTGACTCCCGCCTCCGCTGCTTACGAGAACATTTCGAGAACAGTGGCCTTTCGTCAGGACACATGGTAACACTAGAAGACTTCCAAAGAATACACTTCCTTTTGCGGTAGTCGAGGGTGTCAAGCTATTTCTAGCAAACTATGCAGAGGAACATGCCGTTTCCCTTCCGGGTAGGATTCTTGGCTACAAAGGCGAAGATATCAAACTTCTGTCCTTGCACGAAACAAAGATCGGCGTTTGGCGCTCTTTTGAAGTTGCACATGAAGCCACAAGAGAGCAGGCTGTCAGCTACTCAAAGTTTGTTGAACTCTGGGAGCAATTCCATCCAACACTAGTGGTTGCAAAACCAATGACTGACCTCTGCCAGATGTGTCAGCAGAACACAACGAAGCTGCTATGAGCTGCAAATTTTCTGGATAATGAAAAATTGGATTGCATACGTGAACAACAAGAACAATTGAACTTAGCGTTGACTGAGAAACATTTACAAAGACACGTGTAAAGAGGAGACAGACAATTTTCAAACAATCAAGGACACTATAGATCTAAATGAAAGCCATGCACCGTGTTTTACTGAAGGAACAATGCATTATTCCTTTGATTATGCTCAGCAGGTACATCATCCAAGCAACCCAATGCAGCCTGGCCCCATCTATTTTAAAACTCCTTGCAAATGCGGGATTTTTGGTGTTATGTGTGAGGCTATTCTGAGGCAGGTAAATTATTTGATCAACGAAGCGACCAGTGTCGGAAAAGGAGCGAATTCGACCATCAGCATGGTTCATCATTATTTTACCCATCACGGACTTGGTGAAACACGCGCTCACCTTCATGCAGACAATTGTTCAGGACAGAACAAGAATAACTTTTTCTTATGGTACTTAACTTGGCAAATAATGAATGAACTTCACCAGCATATTACTTATTCATTTTTAAGCGCGGGTCATACTAAATTTGCTCCCGATCGCTCATTTGGGATCATAGAGAAAGTTTACTAGGTGAATTTTATTTCTTCAATTTACAAACTTGCTAGAGTGATTGAGGAATCCAGTTCTGTGGGAGTGAATAAAGCTCAGTTAGTCAGAACTCATGACGGCAGAGTCATTGTACCAACCTGCAACTGGGCATCCTTTGTTGGGAGATATTTTAACAAACTGTCAAACATTAAGAAGTACCACACTTTCGTTTTGCAAGGGATGAACCTGGTAGAGTTTACTACAAAGAGAACAGCTCTTCTGCTGAAAAATCATTCGTGTTGCTGAAAGATCCATCAGTTTATCCACCACCAGCTGTTCTTCCAACAACAATCCCTCCAGAAGGACTAAGTAATGAGAGAAAAAATTATATGTACCATGAAATTAGGCAATTTTGTAAACACGGGACGGAAGATCTTGTGGCGCAGAACACCATAGACTGACTGATAATTTGTAATTAGCTTCAATAAAAATAGATTCGTTTTCATTCTGTAAAAGTTCTCTATCAATACTTGTAATAAAGGTATAATATAGCGGAAATTGTTAAATGATTAATTGTGTCTTACATAAGTTTACACCGTGGTATAAAAGGTAACCACTGTTTTACTCAACACAACAGTTTTAGAAGCGCTGCGTGCTCTGAATTTACTTTGTAGAGGATACGTTATTTTTTTCGTCATTAAGAATGCGCAATTTCAAGTTACAAGCAGCTTTTCCTTTAATTCTCACAAAAGCACCTGCGACATGATTGAAAGAACAGCAAAATGTAAGGTCACATTTTTCATGCGCGGCAAAAATGCGAAAAGTTCTGCCCGCATTTGACTTACCTCGGAGAGAAAACACAGAATTAAACCTAAGAAATTACTTTTCTTGCGTGCCAAAAATCGTTAAGCTACCTGTTAAACGCATTCAGAAAAAGCGTTGAGAAAATTCAAGCTAGTTGTTTGAATGCTTGTGGAAATGGTTAGAAATTTTCACTTGCCCGTTCAAAGTGTTAACCAAGTCGTTCAAATGCTCTGAAAAGTCATTTGCTCTCCGTTCATTAGGTGTTAGTTTTTAGCCGTTTAATGGAAAAGCGTTAATGTACGTTTTCCTGTGGAAGGTCACATATCTGTTCCAAAGTTTCCCTTCCTTGTCTGAAGCCAGCCTGCTCCTGGCGCAGCCTGTCATCTACACCCTTCTTGATTCTTCTTAGGGATTTTCATAATGAGCGATCTTCTCCAGTCTGATGGAACTTTCTGCTCAGCCATAATCTTATTATTACAGCTATTTATTAAAGTGCACCTAACCCCCCAAGTTTTTTTTGCTAAAATGAATCTATTTGTTATTTGAAATAGTTCTGTGAAAAAATGTTTGGATTCCGTTAAATCCTCGATTTTCTGTGCCCCGACGAAATCTCGAAAATAGCTCCAAAACACCACCATTTTGTTTCATGACCGAGTTTGAGGAGAATGGGTCCAGCGGCTCTTGTGACGTCTACCCAGGAAGGTTGGATATCACGTCCTCTCATTTCCTACAGGATGGTGCAATACACATTCGAAAAGTGCGCAGAAACGCCTTCCAGAGGTGCTATCGGCTGTTGCAGCAATATTCCAGACTTAAAGAAAGATATACTGTACAATTTACTGACGATGATCGGCTAATGGTGCAATAAAGACTTAAACGATGGTTGATTTTGTCGAACCGAAACAAGCGAACTGAATCTGTGAGAACCATTGAAGAACTCTCACTGGAATTTGTTCCGCAGACTTTCGAACGCTATTTTCATAAATTTTCTGCTTAAAGCTAACCAGCAATTTGTAGAAATACTACCAACAAGCTATATCTTCCAATCCAGCAGTATTTATAACATTACCGGCAAAGTTGTGTGATCTGATCATGATCAAGAAACGTCATACTGATATGTAAATAGATCGCAGCTGTATGCCGCTAACCAACACTTATTTCTCTTTTGATTAGATGAAAGTCGAGGATTAATCCTGTAGAATTACATGATAACAAAATTGTTAGACTCACAGAGTTTTTCGAAGGTTTGGAAATCAGCAGTGCGACAAAGATTCTGTGCAATAGCGTCGAAAATATGACCGCATAACATTATCTGCAGACCGCTTAGGGAACACATCCTTTTCGCTTATCCGACGAATTTCACTGCAAACTTTGAGAACAATTTACATTGGTTATTTGGAGTTACGACTTAAAACGTGTGACAATGTGAAATCGGTAATTGTATGAAATGTTTCCTTCCACCTTGCTTCCCACAGCTTCAAAACTACAGGTCCAAACAATACGATTTTCAATCGATCGAAGCCAATGTTTTGGAGGTCAAGTCTCGAAAACTGCAACACGTATGTCACTCTTATAAACATGAAGCATTCAACTGAAAGTAAAACACAAACTGGATTTAACAGAACAATCACACCTTGACAAAATACATTCTCGCTAAGGACAAATGTAAACGGGCTATAAACACGCGTGGGGATCTTATGTTTAGTTGACGAAATTACCATCCAGAGCAGTCCTTGAGTTTTCTTTCCTGCTTTTCGTTTGCCTGCTCCTCCACTTCGTATCTAGCTTTCCATTCCTAATATACAAGCAGCTCGTCTGCAAAGAAGTCTTCCCCTTCGTCACTTGAAATATTGTAAATTGCTCTCAAAGCTCTAAGCAGTGAGTTCACAGTTGTTGAACGTGCTTGATCGTAGTTTATTTCGGAGTCTTCCGAATCGAAACTTAACTCTGACTTCGTTGACGAGAAAGAAATGATTTTGAGACAAAACTTGGATGTTTTAGTCCCAAAATACATTGGAACGATTAGTTTTGTGTTCCATTTTCTCAAGCAAATACAGAGAGTTGACTGAGGCGCTATTGTGTTTGGTTCCTGGGTAGACGTCATCGGGTACCGCTGCCCCAGACTCCCTAAAACGCGGTCGTGAAACACTTCAAGCGCGACTTTGAAAGGGCATAGAAAATCGAGGATTCCACCAAATTCAAAACTTTTTTTGCCCAAATGCTTCAAATAAAGTCTGGATTCGTTTTAGCGAAATAAATTTTTGGGGCTAGGTGCACTTTAAGGCTATTTATTATACATTTTTGATGTGAAATCAACATCTCTGCTGGCCCGCATTCTCGTGTAATCAACGTTTTACTGTTTTTGAAGTGAAATCAACATCTTTGCGCTCACTTTTTGACGTGAAATCAATATTTTGCTGTTCGTTAAGTGAAAAAAAATTTTTGCAATAGCACGCTGATATTACAACAACTAATTACCTAAAGATGCTACCAGGAAAAGCAGAGTTTTTTGCATGCATTACAAAGTGAAAACCAGCGACAAAAATACAGGGCCATATTTTTCTATCTTATTGAAAACCACATGCAAAAATTCAGGAACTTGTGAGAAAAAAGAAAATTCATACAAAATCATCACTTACCATGGTTTTGCACCAAGCCCTTCAATTGAAGGCTTTCGTGCAAAAAGGGCGTATGTAGCATTTTGGGTCGATTTTTATTTTTTGTAGGATTGAGCTAATTTTTGGCAGACTGACTTGTTTTGACATGACAAGCATCGTTGCATAATTGTTTGTGTTGATTTGCACTTCGTTTTCGAGAAATAACATATGCAAAAAAACTCAGTTTTCCGAGCGGCATCTTTTGGAGCGAATCCTTCGAAGGTGGATTTTGATGCAGCGCGAACTTAAACGGTTATGTTTAGCAGCTTCGACAGCACAATTTTTTTTAAATAGATGTTTTGATTTTTGAAAGAAGTAGAGAAATAGACCGGAAAAAAAAAATTGACCAACCTCGTATCGAACTGGTGTTACGACAAAACAAACTCGGATGCGGGCTGTTCAGCGCCTTATCTGCTTGTGCTAACGAAGCAACAGTAAAAGAATTGCATAATTATATAAATAATAAAACTAGCAGCAAATACCATGCTTCAGTGACTTCATCGTGTAGCAAAACAAAGGTTTCTTTTGTTTTTCGCTCAACAAAAGATCAACAAAAGATCTCCAAAAGATACCCTTGGAAAACTGAGTTTTTTGCATACGTTATTTCTTGAAAACAAAGCGCAAATCAACAAAAACAATTACACAACAATGCTTTTCATGTCAAAACAAGTCAGTCTGCCATAAATTAGCTCAATCCTGCAAAAAAAAAAATCGACCCAAAATGCTACATACGCCCTTTTTGCATGAAAACCTTCAATTATAAATGTTGGTGCTTAAAATACCCCAATTCCAAATTTTGCAATGTCTTGAATGATATGACCTACATTTTGTAGTGCTAGTTTGTCTCAAAAAAGGTCAATTGGGTCAAGTTTGTAGGGAAATTCCATTTTCTGGCTATATTTTTTAAAGAAATGTTTATTAACAAACAATTTATTTCTCCTTGTGTCGCAGACTTGTAGTGTGTAATTTGTATCCTTTTGTGAAAACTATCGCCAAAGAAGACTGCACTGTGGCAGATGCTGTCGAAGAAATTGACATTGGTAATTAAGATGTGATCCTAACATTTTTTGCCAGTTGCTTTAACTGTCCCATGCACTGGTCTCCACCAAACCTGATACTCTTTCTAGATGCACGAAGTTCTGCCCTGCTTTATTTTAGCCCATTCATTAATTATTCTTCTCCTGTCAGCCTCTCCTTTTTTTTCTGGGACCAAATCATAGATTTTGAATGGACGGTGTGTAATGCCAATGCTATCTCTCTGAGTAAAAACTTTGATTTTACAAGTTAATAACATAATGCCAACTGTACTGAACCCTCACTTACAAAGTACATTACTGCACAATACCCCTGCGTATTTGCATTAACACAATAATTATATGTGTGATCAGCAATTAATTTTAATTTAACCCCCTCCCTCCCCTCTGACTTTGCTTAGAGACAACTCTTAGTACAAGACCCTCATGCTGACAAGTATTTTATTCCCAAGGAGGTCATACATAAATGTAACTGTTACTACTTGCAGAAAGCAATGATCTGTTTTGTAACAGTCAAACCATTTGCTTTTTGCCAGCTCAGACAATTCAAAGATGATGAAGTTCTCTTTATACTTCCATGAAAGCAGAGGGGCTTCTTCATTTCTCATTCCCTCTTAACCCCCTCTTCCAACATTTTCCTTGCATAGCTTTCGTGTACTCTCTTAATAACTTTGAGCAATCCTTTTCATGCAATTTGACAAATTTAGATACATTTTCTCAATATCACCCACTAAGGCCATGTGTTTTCCTTCAAATCAGATGAAGATGCTTTACAACAATAGCAATAATTTGAGCCCCATACAGACACAATTGTTGTGCAACACACCCCCTTTCCCTTCTTTTTTACAATGCATGATGAACAACTTTTACCTTCTGGGTTTTGGTGTCATTGCATAGAGTTGAATACACATAATTATACAGAACTGACTTCTTTTTTAACAGACTTGCACAAAATGCTACTTTAACTGCTTTTTTGTTATTTCTTTTGTATCAGGTGGTGTTACCCTTTTGAGAGCTGCAGCTAAGAACCATGCACGTGTCACTGTAATCTGTGATCCTTCTGATTATGAAAGGTAACAGAAATAAAGACCATTTAATTGGTGAATTATGCTATTGACACAATCCTGGGGAAGGTGACCTTGTTGTGGTCACAGGTCTACCACATCAGACTTGAGATCCAATGGTCTGCTGGTTATAGACGTGATCTTGCTATACTTTAAAGGAGCTACTTCACGTTTGCTGTATCTCGAAAAGTTTAGCTTTAGTTTTTCAAGTTCGTCATTTGTAATCCGTGTCAGTCTTCTCCACCTTGTTCCTTTATGGATTGCTGCTTTCTCTTTGGTTTTTATCTATTTTAGTAAATTATTATTTTCAGGTTTCCTTCAATTTAAAGCCAATTTCGCATGTGGCCAAACTAACTCAAAATGCTGTGACTGAGATCCTTTAACTACTCTGCTTCTCCTGTCAAAAATATCAGTTGTCAGTTGATGGGTTGTAAACTTTTTCTTGGTGGTAACCCCATTGACCAGGAAATTTTGCGAGAAGGGTGACATTTTGCCCAACCACTGTGAACAGAATGGTTGCCAAAGTGATGAACTGGTCTTTCACATTTTAAGTTGAACAAGTACTCCCAAATTGAGGGCCATCTGGGATACAACAAAGGTGGGTGTTAAATTCAATCCATCGATAAATATACCGAACTGTTGCCAAAAGTCATGTGCCAGGGCTTCCCACTCAACAAGTAATTTTTTCTTCCAGGAATTATTTCAAATTTCCGTACCATCTCATTTTTTTCTAATTTTTAATTACATTACTTGTGTGGTTGAGCATTGTTATTTTTGCATACCTTTATAAACGCAAACCATCTGTAGTACATGTAGCTCGGAGTACACCAGGATTCAAACTTGTGAACTTTAAATCCACCACCTCCAGATTACCCGGCTGAAATCTTAGCCACTTTGTGAACCTGCAAGTGATGAATTGTTAATGAAGAAAAACATTTTAAAATTCACAGTTAGCTGTAAGCCACTGATTGATTGATCAATGACCTTTGGGCTAAAATGATTTGCACAGCTATCTTACAGCAATCGACTAGTGCAGTTAAATGGCAGATGTTTTCTGCTCACCAAAATTAATGACCTGTCTTACTGCCTTGTTATCTATTTATGGATATTTTTGATGCTGGGTGGGTTTTTTTTCTTTCTCACTTTCTGCTGACATCAGGAGAATGGGTGTACTTGTAAAAGTCATCTGACAAAGCATGTGGTTTGGAGTTCTAAAACCTAAGCGATTTGCCATTTTGGTCAGTTTGGGTTCTGCTCTTGTTTGAGTGATTTCTTTCCTCTGATTTAGGGTCTTTTTAGTACAATGAAAGAATGAAGATGTTTGTAACAACTCAAGTCCTAAGGATAGAAACATAGATATCAGAATAGCCCTTGGCTTGCTAGGGTAATTCTAAGGCAAAGGACGTAAGATAAAAAGTGGATTTTGTCTTATTTGATAGAAATTAATTTGATTATAGTTATTTGCCTATAAAGTGCTGTGTACATAACACATTTACTTTTTTGTTAGACTTCTTTGCTTTATCAGTAGTAAAAATCAAAACAGCTCAAGTCCTCCACCTGATTAAGGTTAATGATTATTTGTCAATGAATGATTCTTGTAATATTTATGTTGTGTCACACAACATATAAACTCCTGAAAATCTTTTTGACCACTCGTCAAATGTACTACTCAAAAAATGTACTTTTCAAACATCAGGAGTTGGCGTCAAAAGCCTTTTGATTAACTCGTACATTTTGATAGCATGTTATATGTAAGAGTTGTGGGTGGATCTGTATCCTTTAGTTCTGTCTTCACACTTATGAACTCATGTATGTTCATCATTCATTAACTTCCATCCTGGTGTCTGTAGACATGGTTTGTCTGCCTTCTGAACTAGCTTCACCAAGCAGTTTATCGCAGTACTGATTCCCTTGGTTACTAATGGATCTGATATTTTCTTTAAATTGTTTCTTTCCACTTTGCAGTCACTGATGAACCTTAACACCCATGCTGTTACTCTTATGGTCTGCCAGTAGGCACTTCTCTCCAGCAATGCATCCCACTTGTCCAACTTGAGCTCTTGTGAGCAAAGGACTGTTTCTTGGGTGGCCTTACACCCATTATCTGTGCATTTGGTGTTGTTTAGCCTTGGCTGCTGTGGTCACAGCCTCTCATCCAAGAACCCATCTGGACCAATCTTCATAATGGTTACCCCTCTATTTCCAAGGTCTGCAAGATTCACATCTTATGGGCAGTACTTCCAAGTGGTGTTGACTGGTTCAGTGGTCTCTGTTATCTTCTTCACTCTATTAGCCACAAACAGTTTCCATCCCTTCCTAGGATTGGTTATCTAATATAATGCTACCATATGCTGTCAATCCAAATGGTGATAGACTTGATGGACCATCACTGGAAAGTAGTGCAAAGGTTCTTTGCCATGTTCGCTGCCATATGATCACTCACAATCTCCAGTCTGGCTATGGAAGTATTTCTCTTTGATATTCATGTCTTTGTTGTTAAAATCCCTTTGGCCACACCTGTCTCATGTTCTACAATGGCAACAGCCATTGCAGAGCATGCTAGGATGTTCGTGTCTGTGAAAAAAATGTAAATTGACTGCATCCATCTCTCTAATAGAGGTACATGTGGCAACACTTTTAGGTACCCATCTTTAAGTTGCTTTGTCTACTTGAGCCATTGGCTCCTCAAATGAGTGGAGACTTCTGCGTTTCAGCCCTTCTTTTCATCATGGGCTTCTTGATGGATGTTCTTTCCCTCAGCCATTGTGGGGGAGATTATCCCGCTTGGGTCATACACAGTTCCTAAGTAACTGAGGATAGTACGCTTAGTCACTGGCTGTTTTGGTGGAAAGTGGAAAGAACTTTGCAGGCAGCTCCATTGTATCATCCTCTTTGTTTCATGTACATCCTAGAATCTCGCCAGGGTTTGGGATGCTTTCACTCTCAAGAGATTTTACATTTCATTCTCTTTTGTGAACTGGAAATGTAGTGCACTTAATTACGACAGTGCTCTCTTCTTTGCAGTCTGAGCTTCTCATTATCTCTTGCCGTTTGCATAAGATTGTCAACGAAGTAACAAGGAAACACCACTCTATTTCACTCTGAAACTGTGAACATTAGAGGAAAAGTCCAAATAACAATAATGTGAGGATGTAGGTCCCAGTAGTCCTGGCTGACCAGACCAACTCGTCATTTATACCACACCTAAACAACAAGGAGAAGAACAACATTAAAACCAAGACCTAAGGTTCATGAGCCTGGAAAATATGGGAAGGGTTGGACCATGGTCAATCTTGCCTCCTTTATCTCTATGTAATTCATATTGTACCTTAGCCGCATAGCGACCCTTGCATAATCTGTTATTAAACTTCAGAATAGTCGTCTCATAATAAAATAATTTGTAAGTTTGAAGAGCCCTCATGAACCTTTGCCAACTGAGACCTGAGACTTGAGTCCTGAGACCAGTCAGCTAGATTAAGAATGTCTGTCAGGGAAACCCCTGCATTCATGGCTGCTGAGGAGGCTGCATCCCTGACATGATCAACCTTAAATATACCAGTAACCACCCCAGCTTCAGACAAGAATGCTACAGTCATTCAAGGTTTCTGAGGAAATACAGGTGTAGGCTTATGGGGATGAATATAAAAAAGCAATAATATGTTTGGTTTGGAGTTGTCTGAGCAAGGCCTTAGTTCAATTCTCATATTCCTGTAGACAATTCACCACATATGTGACCTCTTACGCGAAAATGTCACTAGGGGATATCCATTAAACGGTCAAAATGAACGGCTGGCGAACAGCTAATGAACAGATGAGAAACGGATGTTCCATCCCTTCAAAACAGTTTTAAATACCATTCGAACGGCCACGGAAAAATTTTGAACGGATGCTGTAAACGTTCGAACAGCACTGGAAAATTTTCAAATGGATGATGCCAGCCGTTCAAATGGTGCAGGAAAAATTCAAACGGGTGACACCAGCCATTCGAATGGCGAGCGAAAAATTTTGAACAGGCGATGCCAGCCATTCAAACGGCTAACAAAGAATTTCGAACGGATTCATTATTCTTTTATCCATTTTTAGCAATGCATGACGAAATCCTATCAAGAAACCATTGCGTGACAGACAAATTAAGTCGACATTGGATGCCATATTTACATTTCAGCATGCAGTATGAGCGAGGAGAACAGCACATAAGTATTTTGCTTTAGCAAGCAAGGGACTGATGCTGGAAGGCTTCCCTACTTTTATGGATTGCTGTTTAAGAAGAAGGAATAGGAATTTGGTGGATTATCTTGGAGTCATTGATTGAATGTCAATAAGAAGATGATGTACTTTGCCGAACTCCACCCATCGCAATGGTTATCATGTAGGATTCTGAATACACATACCAGTACTTAACAATTGAATGCAATATCTTACAGAAGGTGAGCTAAACAAAATCCAAACACCGAGCAAATCAAATGCAAGAAGACATTTTCACGTTGCTTTTGATAATCTCGTCACTGGCACTTGCTTATTGTTTTCGTTTCTAGCAGGTTGGTGTTGTGATCATCATGATTTTGAGAGGGTCAGTGCTCAGAGCTGATGAAAAGCCTGAAAGTAATTTTTATACCAGGTTTTACTCTAACATTTCATCTTTCAAAATGTCAGAATTTTAGGTGTTTTGGTGTTTTACCGGGTAGCAAATTTGGCGATTGAAAAAGTGTGCAAAATTAAGAATTTTGAGGAATCAAATTTTAGTGCTTTTAAGCAGCTTGTTGCGAACTTGAAAATTAACACACAGAAGTATAATTGGCCTCAAAAGACTTGTAAACCACTCAACAATACATTTCTAGGCTCAAATTGGAGTGTTATTGTGATGCGGAGTGAACAGAGCGAAGCTTATGATCAAGTATGAGTCACTAAATTTTACGTGTTTTTGAGCAGACGTGGGACCGTAACGAATTTGTGATTTTTTGGTGGGTTAAAAAAACGTTTCAAGAAAAAAAATCCCACTACATCTCTATGCTATCTCTGGGAGGAATATGAAAAATTTTGATTTTTCATCATGTGCCACACCTGGCGATATGTTAGTGGACATTCCCTCTTAAGATCTTTGCTTTCGACCATGGCAAATCATCTCTTCTAGCATTGCTGGACCCTTATCCCTCTGCACTATTGTTTTCGTTCATTGGTTTAGATTTTGGTTTATTTTGATTTTAATTTTTTCCTGACCAAAGGCTGGCATTAGGTCAAAGTTGGAGAAATTTTTGGTGCTCTCTTTCGCCATTACGGGAACAGTGACGTAACCACTTTTCTGTGTGTTTACCGGTACAATAGAACATAAGTTTGGCAACTCTGAGTTTTTACAAAGATAAGGGCCGTATATTTAATCACGTGAAGAATATCGACCCTGAGTTAAAGATCGGTGTCGCAGATGACTATCCCAAGGAAATAGATGAAATGAGGAAGGCGCTACTACCAGTGCTAAGAAAGGCCAATAGGGAAAAGGCTTCAGCCTCGTTCAACGTGGACAGACTTGTAATTAATGGTCAAATTTACCGTGGACCTGAAACTGAGAAGTTTCCTTTCTATGCAAAAGTTTTGTCTTCGTAAAATCGCTATCTGATCTTATTTAAATCACAAGACAGCTTCGGGAATCCATCTTGCATGGTAAGCTGTTACATTTTCAAGGGAGTTGTTTACATTTAGGTCATATGCATACTTGAGACTCCCTTGCCTCCTTTGCTAATTGTTAGTAAAGTAGTCAAAAGTGCCAGATTCTAACTTTGCCGTCGTTGATTGCTTTGCCCTAGAATTTCCTAAATTTTCGTGGCTTTAACTGTGCAAATTCGATAAATTTATGCTGGCACCTTTTCATTTATTTGTGTTTAGGTTGGTTTTATTTTTCAGTGTCGATTTTCGTTTACATATCAAGAATGAGTACCCAATTACGTTTAAAAGATTCCTTCTTACAGCCAACTACAGAAGATTTTATAATAATTTATACACCCAAATTCTAATGCTAGTTACACCGGTGGCTTTGTCATCACCACAAAAATTCTCCAGTTTTATTCAAACCAATTTACTAATATTTGAATATGACAACCCCGTTTAAAGCATCTTTTTGCTCACTTAATGCCAGAGGTTTAAACCAAGCACGAAAAAGAAAACAGTTGTTTAGGGGGCTTCATAATTATAAATTTGATGTAATATTCCTACAAGAAACTTACTCAACACAAAATGTTGAAGCGATATGGAAATCTGAATGGGGAGGGAACATCATTTACAGTCACGGAACAAGTCATTCAAAAGGTGTTGCAATTCTCTTTAACCCCAGACTGGATGTACGCATAGGGAGCTCTGAAGCTGACAAAAACGGGAGATACTTACTACTAGAAGCTTCCATATTTGAGTCTACATTTTTGTTTTGTAACATTTACAGCTCAAATGACAATAACAGTCAAATTACATTCTTCTCAAAGCTCAGTGACAGTCTCAGGAGGCACGCTGATATGCAAATTGTTCTAGGAGGCGATTTCAATTGCGCTTTAGCATCTTTGGATAAAATTGGCGGAACTTCAACTGAGAGAAAAAAGACAGTAATTAGCAAAATCAAAAACTTGTGCACGAATTTTGACCTCCAAGATGTGTGGAGATCACAACACCCCAGAACATCACAATACACATGGCGCAATAACTCGTTGAAAGTGCGATGCAGGCTAGATTATTGGCTGGTTTCAAAAGAATTGTCAGCGCTTGCGACAGATTCTGGAATTGTCACCTCAACAATATCAGATCATTCTGCAATAACTCTTCACCTGCAATCAGAAGAGTATGTTCAACGAGGTCCAGGTTTTTGGAAGATAAATAACTCTCTTTTAAGTGATGAAAGGTTTGTACAGGATCTATCGAGTAAGATACCGAAGTTCAAAACAAAACACGATTATTTGGATGACAAAGGCCTATACTGGGACATGATTAAAATGGAGGTGAGAGGTTTCTGTGTTCAATATACAAAACGAAAAAACAGGGAATGCCGCAATACTGAAAAGCACCTCCAACAACAAATTGATCATTTGATGAACCAGCTTAAGACTGACAGAACAAAAGAAAACATATCAAAATTTTACTGTCTCAGAGCAGAATATAATGTGATAGCTGAATACAGAACAAAAGGTGCTACAATAAGAAGCAGAACACGTTGGCATGAAAATGGCGAAAAAAACACTAAATATTTTCTGAATATGGAAAAAAGACAACATTGTAAATCTCACATTTCAAAGCTTAAAACAAAGGACGATAAGGAGATCAACGATCCTAAAACAATCTTAGAACAAGGAAAAATGTTCTATAAAAACCTATATACTGTGGCGCACGGTAACGACTCAAATTATGAACTATTCTTTGAAAATTCAAATATTGCTAAACTTGATGCAACTCAACAAGAGGAACTTGAGCGTCCACTTCTCAACGAGGAGTGCTTTCTCATATTAAAACAGTGTTCCAAAAATAAAACCCCAGGAACAGATGGCCTTTCTGTAGAATTTTATTTGCGGTTCTGGTCTTTGCAAGGAGAAGAAATGGTACAAAGTCTCAACTACGCATATGAACATGGACAACTGAACATAACGCAAAAACAGGGCATTATCAAGGTGATACCAAAAAAAAGGAAAGACAAGTCATTCCTTGGAAACTGGAGACCCTTAAGCTTACTCAATGTTGATTACAAAATCGCTACCAAAGTTATAGCACACAGGATTTCAAGTGTTCTTCCAATCATTGTCAATGAAGACCAAACCGGATGTGTCAAAGGCCGGTACATCGGTCAAAATATAAGGCTAATCACAGACATCATGAAGGTAACAGAACTAGAAAGTATACCTGGTTTGGCCATTTTTATTGATTTTAAAAGAGCATTTGATACGGTGGATTGGAACTTCCTCTTCAGGGCGCTGCAAGTTTTTAACTTTGGCCCATGCATTCAAAAGTGGATTAGAACTTTTTACACCGATTGCTCCAGCTGTTTTATTAACAATGGATTCGCATCTGAGTTTTTCAAACTGGAAAGGGGTGTCCATCAAGGTTGTCCGCTCTCAGGCTCTCTCTTTGTTCTATGCGCGGAAATTTTAGCTAACGCCATTAGAAAGGACAACACCATCAAAGAATAAAAATTCATGACAAAGAATTTAAATTATCCCAGTATGCTGATGATACAACTGCCTTTGTTTCTGACACGAAATCTGCAACAAATTTATTCAAACTTTTGTCAAACTTTCAAGAATGTTCTGGCCTAGAAATAAATAAAAGTAAAACTGAAGGAATGTGGTTAGGCGCAAGCCGCAAAAACACAGCAAAACCCCTGGGAATTGCTTGGCCAGCTAACTCTATACTCACACTGGGAATTAATTTCTCGTATAATGATGAAATTGTTTACAATAAGAATTTTGAACAGAAACTAATCAAAATGAAAAGCCTGCTTAACTTGTGGTATCCTAGAAACCTCACACTTTATGGTCACATAACGATTCTAAAATCCTTAGTGATTTCCAAACTCATTTATAATACATCTGTCCTAACTTTTCCAACAAAATTCATCGCCATGGTAAATCAAGCAATTACGCAATTTGTATGGAATAAGAAAGCTAAAATTAAATACAGAACAATGATAGGGCCAAAAGAGTAGGGAAGGCTAGACATGCCGGATTTTCAAATAATCAATGAAGCGCTTAAAGCTGTTTGGGTAAGAAGATTAAGTGAGAGCAATGGAACCGCAAGCTGGAGTCATATCCCTCTTTCCTATCTACAACCAGTTGGTGGTCTGTTTCTTCTGCAGTGTAATTTTGACTTAAAGCTACTTAAAGTTGATATACCGATTGATTTCTACAAAGAAGCTCTGTACGCCTGGCAAAAAATTAACTGCAGTACTCCTAATACCAAAAAGCAGGTACTAAATGAAATAGTTTGGAACAATCATCACATAAAGATAGAAGGATATTCCATTTATTACAAAAAATGGCACGATGCTGGATTAACTAAAATTGAAGACTTTTTTCAAGGTAACAGATTCCTAACTTTTGAGGAATTCTGTAGCATGTTCAAAATTAACACAAACTTCTTAAACTATTTCGGTCTATGCCACGCAGTCCCTCAAAAATGGATCAATATTCTCAAAGGAAATGTTACTGAACCCTTGGAAAAACGTTCTGAGAAGGATAAGATATCTTTAGATAAACTCTCTTACAGATCAGCAACTAAATTCTTTGTTATGAGTAAATTCGCTACGCCTACAGCTGAACGAAGGATGAAAGAAGCCAGTCTAAAAGAACATACAATACAACTCATTTATAGCCTTCCCTTTAATGTTACAAAAGACACTAGACTCGCCATTTTCCAATACAAAATAATTCATCACATTCTACCCAGAAATTCGACACTTTTTAGAGATTCAATCAAGGAACATGATAAATGTCGCCTCTGTGGAGAAAGACAAACATTAACCCACCTTTTTGTTACCTGTTCTGAAGCTCAGCATTTTTGGTCTCTCTTTACTAATTGGTGGAGCTCCAAAAACGGGGATAGGATCACTCTCGATAAAAATGAAATAATACATGGTGTGACAGATAACTTCGCTCGTCATCTTGGCTTAAACCTCTGCATTATTATAGCCAAATATTATTTATATACTGCCCCAAGAAAAGAAGAAGAGTTTTATTTCAATGCTTTCTTAGCGATGTTGACAGACAAAATTAAAATTGCGAAACATAAATCCAAGTCACAAATTAATATGTGAGAAAGCCTCCTATTGTAGCTAACCCCTCAGTTACATGAAAGATATTAACAAATTGTAATGTAAGATATTATTGTAATGTAAGTTATTAAAAAAATCGTAAATAATGTTAGTATTGTAAGTTTTGTTATTATCGTTAAATTGTAAGTTACGTTGACATTGTAAGTACAGTGAAACCTCGATTTACCGAAGTTGCTGGGGACCAGCCAAATTTGTTTGTTAAATCGAGGGTTCGTTATATCGAAAACCTTGATATAACGAATTTGAGGGGAAACGACCAAAATGTTCGTTATATCGAGGTCATAGTTAATGATTGATTCGTAACACAGGTGACTTCTGTCACCCAATTTAATGTAATTTTCGTCACCCAGAAGTGCCGCGTTTTGAGATGCAATTCATTTAGCATGGTGGCTATCAGTATCAATTATTTTCACTTTTGAGTAGACGCGCAGCTTTTGTTTACAAAAGAACGACACTTTCAGAGTAGCGATTTAAAAATGTTGCAACATAGAGGTTCAGTACAGAAAATTGTCTATGTAAACAAGGAAACGGCTACGTATTCGTTTTATCACAAGAAGCCATCGAAAGTGAAGAAGTCAATAGGACTAATAAGAGACAAAGAAGATAGAGCAGAAGTTAACTGATGTCGAAATACTAGTGCCGATGTCTATGACATAATAAGCCATTGACTGAAAGGTTACTGTCTCTTTACCATAAGGATTACAAGGATATGTTGACTGTTGATCATTTCAGCGTTTATCTTTTGTCGCGTGTTGACATTGTAATTCATTATATCGAGGTAGATTTTACGTTTGGGCTTCCAGATTATGTTCGTTATATCGAAGAATTCGTTATATTGAGGTTCGTTATATCGAGGTTCTATTCCATACATTTTACTGTAACTTTGGCCGGGACATTGAATATCGTTCGTTATATCGAGGACTTCATTAAATAGAGGTTCGTTAAATCGAGGTTCCACTGTAGTAGGTAATTTTTGTATGTAATGTAATGTAAGATATTGCAATAAAAAAATAAAAAAGTTTGGCAACTCTATTAACCAATTAGAGTGCACATAGTATCTCAGTTATTTTGTAAACAGTTATATTCAGACAACTGTTCTGAAGTATAATCCAGTTTATGTTTACACTCTTGGGTGCTTCATGTTTATAAGAGCGGCGTCAGCTGTTGAAGTTTTCAGACTTATGACCTCCACGTGTAGGTACTCTTGTGGCATATTTCTTTGAGCAGCTCTTTGTTCTAAAATTTGATCCTTTTGAAGAAGTGTGGTCAATTCACAAGTTGGCTTAAAAGTACCTTCGATTTAAGTTGAAAAGGTGTGGATATTGGGAGGGGGAAAGGCAAGATTCACTTTTTCACTCCTTCCTCCATTCCTCTGCTTCCTGTTAACTTTTTAGTGAATCGACCAACTATGAGGCTTTCACAGTTCCTTGTGCACAGAAGTCATATAAAAAGTCAATTATTTGAGAAGTATATGTAGAAGGTGGAATGATTTCCCTGCCAAGTGTTTTTTTTTTATTGGCAATGTTTGTCATTTGTTAATTGCATTTCTGATGCAAGTACTCAATATCTGACGGCATAAATAATCCACATGAAATTAATTATAATAGAGCATTTTCCTAATGTGACTGACTTGGCTGCTGAATAAGAGGACATTGAGAATCACAAAATTGATGAACTGTAGGAATTTCCTATTGACTAAAACTTTTACATGTATTGAAATTATTAGACGAGAAAGAGACAGAAGAATTGAGGAGAATGTGAACACTGCATACTGCTACATTTAGCTTATGGTATTGTAAATAAATATGGATATGGCAAATTAAAATGATTTAAACAAATGCAGGGGAGGGGCGTGGCCTCATGGTTAGAACACTCCAACCTGGAGCAAGCTGTCCAGGTTTGAGTCCTAGCTGGGGACATTGTGTTGTGTTTTTGGGCAAGACACTTAACTCTCACAGTGCCTCTCTCCATCCAGGTGTATAAATGGGTACCGGTGAATTTAATGCTGGGGGGTAGCCCTGCGATGGACTAGCATCCCATCCAGGGGAGGGGAAATACTCCTAGTCACTTCATGCTACTGAAAGCGGGATAAGCTCTGGCCTGATGGGCCACTTGGCTCGGATGAAGACTTTTAAACAAATGCATTGATATGAGGAAGAAGACAACACTCACTCTTATTGAGGATGGATTTTACAACCTATTAATTGCAAACAGTTAACCCCATCCAACCAAGTCACCAAGCTGGTGGAATGACAAGTCTGCCTGGGTATGAATTGGATGCCTTCATTATTAAAGACCAACAGCTCACGCAAGAGCCAGGAGTTTTGCAGTCACTGATATTAGCTTCGAAAAAGGAAGGAAAAAAGAAATCACAAGAAATCTTATGAAACAGTATTTTTAGTGGGACACCCATCCATTTACTAACCCTGCCAAAAAGGGCTTAACTTTGGTGATCAGATGAGATGCATGGGTGTCTAGAAAACAAAGACCGAAGACCAAAGACCAAAGACCCCCTAGAAAACGAAGACCTTATAAACAAAGACCCCCTAGAAAACAAAGACCCCCTTAAAAAATGAAGACCTCAAAAACAAAGACCCCCTTGAAATTATATCTGTGAGCGACAAATTGATGGCACAACGCTTCATTCAGTCACGTACTGATTGTTTCAAGTTGATCGCATGGTAAATTAAACTTAGCAGAAACTCCAATTGAAGCACACAACGCATGCTTATGTCAATTCTTTTGTCACTTGTCAGTCATCACCAGCTGAAACAAGAAATAGAAACTAGAAATCTCGCAGTTGATAGAACAAGGAATGACCTACAATGACCTAACATGACTTTGACTGATCTCGAAAATGACCTAAAATAACCCAGGTTTATGACTAAAATAACCTAAAGTGATTGAAAATAACCTAGACTGATGTCTATAATGATGAAAAATGAAGTTTAAACTTAACTGGAACAATTCAAAATAGTAATTGCCATCAATATACAACAGAAGCAAGTGCTCAGTCAGCCTTCTCAAAATGTTTCTGAGGAGGAGGTTATATTAAAGTTAGAGGCGGTTTGGTTGCCAAAGGCAACCTTTAGAGCGTCCATAGGGCGCAAGCATGTAGGGGGGTCCGGGGCACCTCCCCCCCCCCCCCCCAGGGAAGTTTTTGAAATTTAGATGTTCAATGGTGTGATTTGGTGCAATCTGGGGGACCTGAAGGGTGAGAATTGTATCTCATTTTAACCAACTTGATTTACTATCATTTGCAATAACATGTCAAAAGATACAAATTATTCCAGGTTTGTCAAGATAAGATGGCAAAGATTTAAGCTTTGACTGCCTTCTGAGTTAATGTGATTGATATTGTACTGTCAATAATTATAGAAATTAACCTATAAGCTGTTCAGGAACAATGGTAAATACTTCATATACTAATAACAGGCTATAGTTTGTATATCAATAACTATAATATGTACATTGGCTGTCATAGCTAATTAGGTTACATAACTTATCATGTTATAAAGCTTCCAAATTTCAAAAACAATAATTGTCATCAAATTATATCTGAGCTTTCTAGAAATCAGTGTCACATTCAAATGCACTGTCATAATCATCACTGTCTGGCAGTACAGGTGAGATGTCTAACAGAGTTGACACTTCCTCAACTTCATGCTCAATTTCTTGAATGGTATTTTCCTCAACCATATCTGTCTGGACAGAAGCATCAGCTACCTCCTTTGGATTGTTTACAGGAAGAGGAGCTTCTGTGGCAGTGTGAAGTGGACCTTGCCTGCTTGGGAGCTTCTTTCTATTCTTTTTGTCCAGCCATGACTGAACTGCTCGTGTCACAAGAAACGCCATCTTTGGACTGCCCAATGCTGGCCCATTGATCTTTACATGAAGCATTGCCTCAAGCATGCCATTTTGGAGACGACTTCTACATTGGTTCTTTACAATTTTGAGAGCACTTGCACCTCTTTCAGGCCATGCATTGCTCACTGGCAGGGTGATTGCAGCTTCTGCTATGAGGAGGAGCTCTCCAAAAAAGGATTGATACTCGGACTTTGCTTTCATAAGCTGACTCAGAAACCACTGTGTGTTGGTGGTACTGCTTTTTCCCGTCTTGATTTCAATGGGAATGCTGGGCTTGATGTTGTCATTGATGTTAAATTTTATTTGATGCCACTCTGCAAGTAGTTTGCTACTTTTGGTCTTCTGGGAAGTATCATCATCACCCTGGTAAAAGTGCTGAGCAAGAGTAGAAATCTCCCTGTTCCCATAGACATTGAAACCCAACTCACTGCTTTCTGGCACAGCCAAAGGGTCAAAAATCTTGAGTGCTGTAAGTAGAGGAGAACTGCTAGCAAATCGAGCTTCAACATTTGCAATCATACTGGGATATATTGCTCCTGTAAGCGGTGCAGCTGTTGTTGCTGTGCAGTAGACACCTTGAGATCTTCGCAGATGTTGGTATATGAATCAAGAGCAGCTAAAAACTTCTGCAATGGAGAGTTGGTTTCCAGTAGCTCCTCAAGACTGGCTTTGGTTTCATTAATCAGGGGAACAATTTGAGAGAAGGCCGCTGATCCACCTTGAAATGCCTTTGACAGATTGGACAGGACTGGCAGGACATCTTTCAAAATGAAGAGCACTCCAACAAATTTTCCCTTTTTCAGCCTCTTGAGCAGGCCATGAGCTGTAGCACAGCCGCCTTCATCCAAAACTTGAAGGGTATGAAGGACAGCCTTGTATTCTTGATACAGGGCAGCAACAGACTTGTCAAAACTCAGCCACGTTGTGGAACAAGCCTTCTTCATCCTCGTTACAAGGATCTGTTTACTCTTCTCTCTTAGCTGTAAGCTGCATTTCTTGATGTTAATTTGCATCTTCAACAGAACTGCTAGACGTTTTGGTGAGTTCTCAAAATATGTCCAGAGTTGACGCAGTGTGTCCTCCACTCACTTGATGTAGGCAATCTCCTTGTTAGTATCAGTGCAAGCTAAGGCCAATTTGTGACAAATACAGTGAACATTGATAATGACTGGGTTTAGCTCTTTAAGCTGTGCTGCTACACCATTCTTTTTGCCAATCATCACTGCAGCCCCATCTGTTGCGAGGCCTTTCAGATTTTTAAGACTTAAACCACACTGCTGTACCAACTCATCCTTGATAAGGAATGTCAGGGCATCAGCATTAGCGCTTGAAAATGCGACAGATGTGACAGGGCTTACAAACTGGATGAATGTAAGCATTTGACATTGGACGGAGATGTCGGTTACCTCATCCACCATGAGTCCATAACTTTGGACCTTCTGTACACTGGTAACTATTTCTTCCTTGATTGTTTCTCCCAAGATGAGGAAGATTTCTCGGATTGATCCTTCAGACCTGTGGCTGAAGTACTTGAGTTGATTCATGTCAAGGGAATCCACAGCAAATTTGATCAAGTTGAGAAACTTTCTGTTTGCAAAGTGCTCCTTTGCCAGAAAGTAAGCAACTGAAAAAGCTCTCTCCAAGATGTCTTTGGCAATTTCTTTTCTTTCCACCACTTCTTTGTGGAATACAGACATGTGCTGTAAGAGCTCTTGACTGACTGCTTTATGATGCCGATCAGAATCACAATGTACCTTAAGGGCGTCATACTTTAATCTCATACTTGCTGTTTGAGTGAAGGCTGATTCTTCTTTATTTTACACTGTTTTTAGTGCATGCTTCTTGCATAATAGGTAGAAAATCCCTTCACTCTCTACAAAACAAAGCCACCAATTTTCCTTCTCTTGGTGCCAAGTATGAATGTACTTCTTCTTCTGTTGCTAAAGTCTTGCTATCTCTTCCTCTCTTAAGCTACTGCACAGTTTGGAAGGACATGTGTAATAGCTGTGCTGTGCTGTGCTATGTGTAATAGCTGCAACTTTGTCAGTACCAAAGAACTGACCTATTAGATCTTGACATTCTTTTGCACTCAAGAGAACTTCACTTGAACAAGAAGGTTGTGAGGCCACTGATTTAGCTTGGGTGGATGAACTTGGTGTAGAACTAAAGGGCATCTGATGAGGGGTGGAAACTGGTGAATCATCTCCCATGCCTGTTCAGCTTTCTACTTGCTGGGTGGTGGAAGCACCTGCAGTAACGTTATTGCCATCCCTTCTTTGTTCATCGCCTAAGACCAGATTGATGTATATTTTCATTGAAATTGTGTCTTTTTCTTTCTTGTCTTTATAGTAATTAAATAGCCGTGAAATGCGGAGCATGGATTGAATGTGATTAAAAAAATCATCATTGAAATATATTACTTCCAGTTATTAATGAGTTATTTGTTGCCAGAATGTAAATTGCATAGATTGCCGTCATTTGCAAATTCATGCAGGCGCAATTTTTGACACAGGTTTGTTTTGACAAAGTTTGTTTGTTTGTTTTTGACAAAGGAGGTGAGTCGCCCAGGTCGCCCTAAATCCTCAACTATTGTATTGCCGCGTGGCCTTTATTTCACAGTCATTTTAATGCATTGTTTGAGGGTTGGGGAAATTACACTGAAGACTGTAGTCGTGTGCACGTGACCCGACCTGTTTTTTACTGGTGAAACCTTTTGCAAGGTTTTGGGAATTTAGAAACAATAAAAACCTTTTCAGATATCTTGAAACCACTTTTTACGTGTTATGTCAATATCATGTTATGCAATACTGTTCATTCTAATTAAATTATAACGGCTGTTTAATTTTGTTTGCAATATTTTTGACTCTTTGGTTCATGACTTCACGTGAGTGTCTCAAGAAGTTGCTCTTTTTATTTTCCAAACTTGTTATGTACATTGTGTTAATGTTTTAAAGGATTATTTCAGTGTTTGAACAAGCGGAGTTTCATTTATAAATCCATAGAGAAACGCAAATCCGGGTGGTCAAATAAACAAAACAATCTTTCTGAGACAGTGTTGCGCTGCAATTCCCACGAGTTTAATCAAGTGAAAAATTCAGCAAAGCATTAATTTCAAAAAAGAGACACTAAAAACAAAAATAAACGCTTCGCTGAGCCTTTTGTAAAGTCCAGATGCCATTTGCTGTTTGTGTTAAAGATGGCTCTGATTATGTTAAGATATATAGTGTACATTTTAACATTTTTAACAACCATTTCTATTTTATACAACTAATTTATTCATTCGCTACCACCAGCAGGTGCAAAATCGGTGCGAAAGATTGCTGTATTATTCTACTGAAAGAAGTACTTACCATCCTTCCTTTGCTCTTTGGCAAAGTAGGAAGTTATCCATGAACCGGGTGCGGGTTTTTGTTTTCGATTCTCTGCCATAAGTTTTTAATGCTTTAAAATACTCTCCTCCCGTTGCACGACACAACTGTAAATGACACAGTAAAACCCAGATAAATTACTTTCTGACTGTGAGCAGTGCTTGATGTGAAATTGACATGGCTTTATCTGATTTGAAGTCTCGCTGACTCGATTTGAAGTCTTGTTGAAGCGATGAATACTTCCACTTTCTTTATCGAAGATCGAAGAAAGATCAGAATGTTTGTGTTTAAAATAATGGATGTAAATATGCAGGCTAAACAAGCGCTTTTAACCCTTTTGAATAATGTTTGGGGACTTTCCTTTCGGGCTTAAAAGTTCTTTCTGTTTTCTTTTTTTTCTTTTTTCTTTTCTCCTTGTTGTTAGTAAAAATAACACATTTTCTGACGGCAAGGAGACGGTCAAATTCCCAGAGGAGGCGGTTTGTTGAGCTGGCTGCTGGCCCATTTTGAGAAGGCTGGCTGAGTGCTTGCCTTAAAGGTTGAAACATAACCAAGTATCAGTGTTGAAAATGGTACATGTAAATATATATATATTGCTGTTGCCTAAAATGGCTCTGTATTGCAGTTTTCATTGGATGTTTAGGGAAATATGAATTTTATTGAGTGGCTGTCCATGAACAAATATGGGGCCAAAGGCCTCATTGCGCTAGGGGGTTCTGGGGGCATGCCTCCCTCCAATACAGGATTAGTTGTGTTTTAATGCCTGTTTCTAAATGCCATGCTCTCAGGCCTCTGTTTTCCACATCACTTCTAAGGGAAAATAGTTTTAATTTTTCCTTTCCTTGTGCAACTAGAGTTGAATAGGGTTTAGTTTTTTCATTTGAATTATTTCAAAATTTCCTGCTTTGACAGTTCCAAGGACAGTTTCTAATGTAATAAAATACCACTTTTTGATTCTGTTTGTGAACCGAATGTGAGAGAGTCTGGTGCTCTAAACTGGTAATTTAGCACATGTATAGCTACATTTAGATCTTTTTCTTGTCTAGATCTCTTAGCTTATCATTGTTCTTACAGGGTTTTTAGCTTGTTATGTTACTCAGTGCTGTTACACTTTTACATACCTCGTACTAACCGAGTTCAAGGTCTGTACTGTTAGTTATGGACTGAGTTTTTTCTCCTTCGATTTATGGCCCAAGTGTGAAGCTCACAGGCCATAGATCAAAAGGGAAAAATGAGGATCTGTATCTAACAGTATGGACCCAGAAGACAAGGTTAGTAAGATATTTTGTTATATCTTTACTGTGTGTCTGACTGGTTCTGGAATGATTTTTATTCAAGCAGACGCACATCAAAAGCAAAACGAGTCAATTTGAAATCGTTGTTAAGTTGTTAACACATTTCAATATGCAATTTAAAGTGAAAGAAAGTTTTTAAATTTTACTTGAAATGAAAGTTGAGATCACTTGGCGATGAATCACGAAACATCTCAACAACAAAAACAGCTTCAAATTTTAGCAGGCTGTCCAGTGAGTATGGCCCACTAAATTGACTAATCACAACTCCATGGTAACTGAAAGATAATAATGAAGTGTACTACTGTCTTTTGTCACTTCTTGCTGTATTGTTTTGGTTAGTAAAACTGCAAATAGAATATTTGTTTCATTTACTTACTACCACATTAAACCATGATTGCATACATACATACATACATACATACATGTGCCAAAAAAAAAATTTAGCTGAAAGGAAACACCCCTCTACTAATTGGGGACCCTTAATGTAATTAAGGACCTACTAACTATATGAATTACAAAGAATGGAGTGAAGGATAAAGCATGGTATGTTGCATGTGTTAATGGTTTTTATCAGATTTTGATTGCAGTCAAGTATCAGTACACCAGTAATTACAAGCCAATGGCCAGTAGACTACAGTATAATCAAACATTTTTACAATTCTCACTGTCCCATTTGGTCCACAGAGTGGTGCATGAAATGACCTCCAATGCAAACCATGATACCTTACTAGACACAAGAAAAATGCTTGCATTGAAGGTGAGGAAAAAGAACTCTTACGTTTGTAATTCTGGTTAAGAGCCTAGCTAGAGTCCATTTCTTTTGAGAAAATTCATTGTTTGATCTCAAGCTATTGCAGTAAAAAGCCACTGTTTTCACTGCTACGCAACCTTCTTTACAATAGACTTCCTTCAGTCAAACAGCAGTTACCTTAAAGAGAATACTGGTCTAGAGAAATGATTCCACAATCAGGGCAAAAATGTCGGGAACGGCAGGCTTATTGTACTTTGCAAAATGGTACTTTGCAAAACGAAATGAAACGAAATCTGTACTTTGCGAAATGAAAATCTGTACTTCGCAAAATGAAAATCTGTACTTTCAATCTTACTAAAGAATTTGCTAAGAGTATTTTGATTTCAAAGGTCTCATAGCAGTGAAAACAGGGGTAAAGACCAAGTTGTAAAACTGCGAATAACTAGTAGTTTTATGCTGCATTCTATGAATGCTTCTTTTACACATGCATGTACAAAAAGAAGTGTTTCCTGTGTTTTATCTGTAATTTGAATTCAGTTACTTCAACAATGCCAATAAGTTATCTTTTTCTCTTTAAGGCCTTCAGTCATACAGCAAAGTATGATGAAGCCATTTCAGATTACTTCAGGAAACAGTACAGTCATGGAGTATCACACATTCCTCTTCGTTATGGTATGAATCCTCATCAAAAACCAGCCCAGCTTTTCACAACAGAACCCAAGCTTCCAGTCAATGTCCTGAATGGATCCCCAGGGTTTATCAACCTCTGTGATGCTTTTAATTCGTGGCAACTTGTCAGGGTTAGTTTGCAAGTAACATAATTTACAAATAGAAGACAACTTATTTTTATTGAGTTATTTTTTTGTAAAAAAAACCTCTTAGTCGGCATGTTGAGTATGTTATGGACAGGTCAATGGATGAGTGAGTGAGTGAGTGAGAGATGTATTTCACACCAATCAGATTGGATCTACTATAAACAGCCAATCAAATTTCTTGATGTAAAGGTAAATGGTATGTGAGAAGATTTGATCCCAATAGAGTTCAGAATGGCCATATTTATTCTTCTATAAAAGAGGAGGAAGTATTCAGATATAGGGGTTTACTTGGACATTTTCTGTGGGTTAGGCTGAGGATTTTAGATATGAATGAGATGAGCCTTGAGGTTTGAAACAGTTCGTGAGTCAGTAGTATGCAAATGGAATGAGATATTTTCATTTTTGGTTATAAAGGTAACTTGATACTTTTGTTTTTCACAAGGAGTAAATTCAATTAGAGGTCACGAATTGTAGCTTCTAGTTCTTAGGACATGTTTTAGAGAAGGCGAGACTATTTAGATTTGAAACAATGCTAATGTTTACAATAGTAAGTGCAGGTAATGATTGTTTTGTTCTTGATGCATGCAAATATAACAAGATATTTTTATTTTTTAGTTACAAAGGGTAATTTGACACTCTTGTTTTTCACAAGGGAGTAAATTCAATTAGAGCTGACAAGTTATCGGCTATTGTTTCCAGGATATTAAACAAAAAAGAAGCTTTCATTTCTGGACGGTTTTTACATCTCTGCAGTAGCAGTTTAATAGTTTTATTTGATGACATTCATTTCAGTCTGATATTTTTATAGGTAAAAAGTATGAAAACTGCTCAAATGTTCTTTGAAGACTGCGTGGTATCAAGTTAAAGTGCAATTTAAGTAAATCAGACTTTCAATGTGTCAGAGAGGTTTTTTTCTCTTTCTTTCTATTTTCGTCGGTGAAGTAGTGTTGTTTTGTGTAAAAAGAGTAAACTTTTGACTCGTAGGAAATGCGTAAAGGTCTCCTAATTAACTGGAGTATTTTTGAGCAAAAATTCCTCTGGGGGGTTGGAAGGGCTATGTGATTGGTGAGTGAGGGAGTTATGCATGTGCGCATGTCACACCAATCACAGTGTGGGTTGTGTCAAAGAACGAATCAAATTGCTTGTTACAAAGTAAGATGGTATCTACATTAATCTGGAGACGTGCCAGGTTACTGTAGTTTGTTCAGTCAAACATTTTATGGCTTACTATTTAGCTATCCTATCATGACCGATGTAACATCGCATATACATCATAAATTCCCAGTTTCTTTCTTGCTGTACATCACAACCAAAAACACTTGTCAAATTAACCAAATCATTACTGTAAACAGCTACATGAATGCACCTATCTCCGACACTTCACAAAAAGAAATAACTCTTGCACGCCTTGCATGCTCATGTTTGTGTTATAGTGATAACGATAATGTGTGGTTGCAAAAAATCCTTTCAGTACCGACTTAAAGTATTTGCCCGTTTGCCGTGGTTTTGCCTTGGCCAATCCAAAAAAAAGGATTCTATCAATAATTCAATAAATATATTTGGTCAAATCTGATTACTATGAGTTTGTTAGCAGACAAGTACACTGTAATTTGCGCACACATTAGCGGTTTAGTAGATGACAGCCCCCTAAACCATCCCAACAATGCACTCTGCACCAAAAAGCACTCTGCTAATAAATTACATGCTGAATAAATAATAATGTGGAATGCATACATGTCAAAGTGTAGTTCTCACTGGTACAAATTCACAGGCTGCCATTTATTTGTTTGTTTGGGAAACAGTTCATGGTCAAGTGATATCTATGAAGAAGGTAGAGAAGCCAGCAACGTGCTTGTAACACAATTGTGCAGCAATCAGAAGTTGTGTAAGCTTAAATCTGACAGTTTTTTTTCTTCTATAGAATTGCGTAGCACATTGAGCTTAGTTCATGCCCTTACACATTGTTTAGTAACTGATCTGAGTTGAAATTCCACCTTTTTCCGACACATAAAGTAACACTATACTATGAGCATAAACAGTTTCTGAAAGCTTGTGTAGCTTACTAAAAGTGTAAGGGAAAATCTTATCAGCTTAACGAGCTGTGCAATGTCAAATTCCAATTTGTTAAAACAATGGACTCTTTAGAAAGAAAATGCCCCTTAGCTCTGTTTCCCACAGAATGACAACAACATAGCTGAAGACTATACTGTTGTTGACAAATTCCTTTGTCACCCTTTCTCTGCTAAACACATCACCTGCACCATGAAGTCTTAGTGGCATGACACGTGGATGCTGCTGCCTACAACTCACATCAAGTCTCTCCCTATCAAGCTGACCCAGTCTCTAATGGTTAAGAAAAATTACATTTATGTAAGCCACCAAGGACTTTAATGAGAGGAAAACTGTCGATGCTAATAAAAAGAGCATTAATATTCAAACCTCCCGTCAAGTTTTCCTCTTATTTTTCTTATAAAAATGCTGTGGAATGGGAACTTTTTGACTTCAATTTTCACTGGCATAAGTATTTTGTAAAAGAAATTAATATAGAAGTGGCCTTACTAAATTTAACTTAAAAGGTATCTGACAAATGATATCATAATTGTCAAAGCACTTCAGGCTTTTTCACATTCTGCCCTTCCCACTCTTGTGCATCCTTGAAGAGACATGTGAATGCATTTTAATTTTAATTTTAGTTTTAAGGGGGGAAAGGGAGTGTTGACAAGAATTTATGTTTTGTGGCAAATTATTATCACGATAATATTATTTTAATTATGTGTGTGTGTTTCAACTAAACATGACAAAGATATTGTGGGGTTTTACTGTATTTGACATTGATGAGTACAGGGAACACAGGCTAAAACTATTCCGGAACACACGAAAAGAATCTGGAATGAACTAATAAGTATACAATAAGCCAATCACAGATCGCTAACTCATTAAGGTTACTTCAAACCTTTGTGGGCTATATTGGTTGATTTTTTTTGGTCAAGAAAATTAATGTCCATGAAGCACAAGTTTGCATACTGTGAATGCTAGGGGTTCTGTTATTTCATTGACTTGTGGCTTTCAAGTTGACACATCTCTGTGAGGGTGTGATATGTTTATAAATCTTTAGAAGGCGAAAACTCCTTCTTGTTTTTCGAGAGAATCCCTTCTCTTTAAATGAATTAATAGGGTATGCATATTTGACGGTTTTCCATGAAATTTGGTCAGAACATTCACTGATAGATATGGAACAAAAGCATGTCGGTGAATTCCTTTATTTTAAATATTTTCCTCGTGGCGGCCTTTAACGTAACAGGTTATGTGAATTTTTTGATAGTCGAACTTGACAGATCTGTAAAAAGATAACCAATAGAAATAAAAGAAAATGCTCACACGTTTTTGGAGATTGAGGCTTTATGATTAACACTGCACAGTTATTTTGCATGAACGATTGCATTTGATACCCGATTAATTTGCTGGAACGTCAATCGGTCATTTTGGAGTTGACGGCCTCTGCCGCTTTTGGAAAGCAAAATCCAAAACAAAACATAATTTTATCGAATTCTACATTTTATAACCTTTCTGTTGATATATAGTTTGTGGGGGTTTTGTTGAAAACAGCGCGTATACGAATTTTTTTCTGGAAGACTCCTGCGAAGGTTTGAAGTAACCTTAAGTTGACTTCACGGTACTGAATAAGTATTTACCAACCAATCAGGATGTAGGATGAAGACAGGTCACTAAAATTGGAACTCAATGAGTAGAAGTACAACTTCTTTAGTACAAAATAAAACCGATCAGTATGATTGTGAACTTAAAAAGTCTGTCGACAGCAAATCAAAAGCTAACATTCAGAATGAAGCGTTTGTGTTCCCCTTTACTTACCAAAATACGGCAAAGAAGGTATTAGTTGTCAAACCGTTTCCCGTAATAAAAGCCCATTGATAAATTGTAGCGCAAAAAGTTGTCCTGAATATTAATTCCTAAAATGTCGCATATGTCAAGAAATTAAATAGTACAGCATTTAAGTTGTATTGATGGCAGCATTTTCGGCGAAAATTGTGCTGTCCGTTGATGTATTTTTAACTTAGTATAAATGCGGCCTTGATTGCTGTGTGTTGTCAACAACCTCCCGGGACAACCTACAATCCGGCAAAAACCAATATCTGTATGGAAACCCATCATTTCTAGCTTAGTTTAACCTCGCATTTAAGTCAAAATTTACAACCAGTAAATAAATTACGGTATGAGGTAGCAATTGAGTTAATGTTAAATATTTGTTTTGATGATTTATTTGATAGGAGTTACGCCAATCCCTTAACTTGCCAGCTGCAGCATCCTTTAAACATGTGAGTCCTGCTGGGGCAGCTGTAGGTGTTCCACTTACTGTGGAAGAGGCCAAACTTTGTATGGTGGAGGATATGATTGATAGTTTGACACCGTTGGCCACAGCTTATGCCAGAGCCAGAGGAGCAGATAGGATGTCATCATTTGGTGACTGGGTGGCACTTTCTGACATCTGTGACCTTCCTACAGCAAAAATTATTTCAAGAGAGGTGAGGTTTGGCATTCAATCCTACTACATGCACAATATCCTTTATGATTTTCCAAAATCACACGTTTAATAGAGTCATCTTTGAATATTGCATTTGAATTAAACAAGTTTTACTTTACAATGATGCCATATTCTCAAACTCATTAATAATCCATCAAGTTTAAACAACCGTGACAGTATTTGTATATCTGGTCTTAATTAGCATAGATTTTTAGGGTTTTAATTCTCTGTTTTCTCCTTAGTTTTAGTTTCAATTGAGAAGATATATCAAGCACTCGAGACAATGTTTGACTACATTTCCAAACACGGCGAAGTTCGTGAAAAATACTCTGCTATGCGTCATATTTTCAACTCTCCTCTCAGTGTTTGGAAATGTGGTCAAACACTGTCTTTCGTTTTTGATATATTACTTGAAACACAATAAGAAGTAATAATTTGTTAGACTTCAAGAGTATACACGTATGACAGGTATCTTTTTTTGCTTGATGGCAGTGTGGCAGCTATTGTGTACAAGATCAGTAACACAATACATTTATTTTACTCTCTTTGCTAGCTAAATTTATTCACAATTTGGCAAGAGAGATAATTAAGCCCCAGATTCATATTGTTTTGGTATCTACTTTAATTTTAGCTAATCCAATAATTATTGTTTCGACGATACTAAATCTTATGAATTACTATTTTAGCTATGAAACAAAATACTTGAGTCTGAATTCTACATTACAACTCAACAAAAACTGAGATTGACATGACCGATAGAATATTAAGTAATGAAGGCAAAAATATAAGCATGCATTCGAACAGAATAGTTCACAATTGAGTCTTTTGTTCTGACGTCCCAATGGACGGCATTAGAGTTAAAGAATGTTCATGGGAACTTCGTCCCCCTCAAACCGGACTGTGTTCTGTTCCTTCTGTACTTCTCTTAATTCCAGTGGACACAACTTTGTGATTGGCCGAACGTAATCCTTCTGTCTGTCCTAACACGCACAACTCTGATCTTCCCATCAGGACCAGGAAATACCTCTTGAATTCAACCCAGAGGCCAATGCTCTCATAGGTTTGGCTTCTTCAGGAGGTTTTTTTTTAAAGAGAACAAACGTCTCTGCTTCTTCTCTGCAGTCAGATAATGAGAACTCTTTCTCCCACAGAATGACTACTTTGTAATGGCCCTCGATCCATCGTCTTGACTTTTCAACATTTGACACAGCTAAGATCTCCTCCTGGTTCAACTGATTGTTGTCTGAACTTCTAACTCCAAGAGAGTCCAACTCCCACATTTCTCTTGATAATTTGCTCATCAAGATGTGACTTGTATGACGTCTGGATTCAAAAGGTTCTGGCGTATATAATCCTTTTAGCTGAAAGAAAAAGGGCTGGTAAACGTCCAACACAGGTCCACCCCAGTGGTGTTTTCCTCACTACTGGTGCTCTGATTGGCCCCTAACACGCTGTTAAAGCTAGTGTATGTTCAAGTTGGTCTGATCCAATCAGAGTGTCATTCGTTTTCCTTCCAGGGGCTTTAGAAAATGGAATGTTCTTAAGGTGATCCCATTTGACCTTGTGTTGATTCCAGTCTGGGATAGACAAGCCTTGACACATTTCATTGAGTGTCCATGCTCATGCCAGTGTCAAGGCTCTTCATCGTCAGTGATACTTTCTCGCTTTTTAGAGGAATTATCAGTCTCAAGGCCAAGGGCTGTTGCGATGTCATCTCGGACATATTCTTTAAGTTGAATCTGACCCATGGTTGACTAGGACGCTTTGACCTTCTGAGCCCATAAGCCAAACGGGAACTGTCTGCAATACAACTTCCCCTGCAAACTCAGGGTCACCAAAAGTGCTTCGTGTTTCTGCTGCAGTGTTCATATATTCAGGTGGATTAGGTCAACGTCTAGAGGGCAGATAGAAGGGATGGGTGCCTCTACAATTGTTGATACCACAGCAATTGTTTTCTGGACAATTCTTCCTTTGATGGCCTGATATTAAACAATGACAACAAAGTTCATTCTTTCTCACAATTTCCTATCTATTCGCAATGGATGTTTCACCCCAGTTTTTGCATGAGGTTACTTGGTGAGGTCCATGGTAGACAACACACTTGGGTGCAGGCTCTCTAGTAACATTGTGAACTGCTCCTTTCTCAGGCTTGTGTTTCTTTGACTCTATATTATCATTTTTTTCTTTTTGGTTGTTCTCTCCTTCACTTCTTTGACGTCCATACAATAAACAACTTGCTTCTGCAACCATTTTGAAAATATGGACAGTGCATCTCTTCTGGCCTTCCTGTGCAACCACTCTTGGTATGCAATAAGGAGAAACTCTGGTAACTTTTCTTGGACAGCAATGTAGAGTGTAGATATTCCTGCTACCTCTTAATGCTGGTCGCTATCCTCAAGCTTAACGATAACGTGAGTTAAACGATCCACAAAAATATCCAACTCATTTAAAGGGGCTAGGTCACACTGTTTTAGGTAATTTTGTTTGATTTTGTTAATAATTATGAGCTCTAAACGTCAAATTGGCAGAGCAAGAGTCTTTCATTTGCAAAATCACGGCCACATAACAACGGAGAATGATTTTCCAGCTGTGTAAATGACATTTTGATATAAACTGATATAAATTTGTAAAAAGGGGGGCTGACGTTTTTCAAATTTACCCGAATACAACCCATTTTAATCCTCTCCAGTTTTGTCCATCCATGTCCCTTCTTGGCTTTCCTGTGTTTTGTTTGAGATCTTCTATAGTTTTGAGCCGTTTTTTTGATATTTTATTTAATTCTATGACCATTTGATTAGTGCTGAAATTGCCTAAAATTGCATGACCTAGCCCTTTAAGTAAGTCTCCTTGACAGGCGACGCATGCAAAATGGCTTCAATGTTATGTTGCAAAAGTCGCTTTTCACCTCTGTGTTTCTGGTCAAGTTTCTCCTGGGCAGTTTGGTACTGTCTAGATGTGTAGCCTAGCCACTCAACAACTCGTAATGGCTTGCCAGATGGAGAATTTTTTAAGCATGAAAAGCATGGTAAAGTTCCTTTGACGTCCTATGTTTCAGCTTATGATTTCTGTACTGGACTGTATCTCTTCTTGTGTGCTTCCTTCTGGGATTTCTCCCTGAAGTTTTGAAGGGACAAATTGTCCCTTTGGTCGTTTTTAACTTGGAAAATTTTCTAAGTTGTAGTGGTGGGATGATTTCACTCCTTCACTCCTTCACTCCTTCACTCCTTCACTCCTTCATTGGGTCACTTCCTGTTAGACATTTGGAATCCTGGAGGGGAACTCCAATATCAGAAGGTTAGGATGCTCGTTGGAAAATTTGAATTTAACTCCTAAAGAAGACTAATGCGGGTGCTGTTTGAGCTTCATTAGACACCAAGTGGGAACCCCACTGAACTGGGTTTAACTTTGTTGAGCGGACGAGACGCAGTGCTGTCCGTGTGGTACTATGACTCTGTGTTGATAATGTTTCTTTGTTATTGTTATTGTTATTGTTATTGTTATTGTCACTGCTATTGCTATTGCTATTGCGATTGTTATTGTTATTGTTATTGCTATTGTTATTGTTAGAGCAGTTTTCATTTGAGTGTCGAAAGTAATTAGACAATTACTTTGGTTTTGGTTTTGGTTTTACTACGGTTGGAGATTGGCTGAGTAGTCTAATTGGTAAGAAATTGGTTTGGTTTTCGTTTTATGACACTCAATTTAAAACTGCTCTATTGTTATTGCCATTGCTATTGCTATTGTTATTGTTATTGCTATTGCTATTGCTATTCCTATTGCTATAGCTATTGCTATTGCTATTGTTGTTATTGCTATTGCTATTGTTATTACTATTGCTATTGCTATTGCTATTGTTGTTATTGCTATTGCTATTGTTATTGCTATTGCTATTGCTATTGCTATTGTTGTTATTGCTATTGCTATTGCTATTGCTATTGTTATTGCTATTGCACTGCTACTGCTATTGTTGTTATTGCTATTGCTATTGCTACTGCTATTGCTATTGCTATTGTTGTTATTGCTATTGTTATTGTTATTGTTATTGTTAAGATCTCTCAAAAGGTGACAAAGAATGAAAAAAATAGGAATGAAAATTAGAATCCAATTATACTGGCTTTTCTGATCGGACAAGAAGCCATATACTTGTAATTGTCTTGGACAAGGATCACCAATAACTTAATGAATGTTTTCAGTGGTATAACATCTCCTTGTGTGTTCTCTTAATGTCGCGTTTTGCCAGTAGACTTAAACGTTAACTTAAACTTAACCTACGGATTAAAACCTCAAGTCAGTGGCATCATAATTTTCACTGTTTACAGACGATCCATTTTCCAAGTTGAGTGGCTCATAGCCACTTTGATTTTATAAGGGACAATTTTTAATTACAGTGGAGGACTGTTTGTGCATCTTACTGTTGAATAAGCATATGTTTGTTGAGTAATTGATCTAAAAAATTAGGGCTTAAAAAGAAACTATGGGAAAGAAACATGTCTTTTGAAAAGGTATGACATGTCCATTACAACATCATATAACAGCCTTTTGCACCTTCAAAGGTTTCCTTTGCTTCCTAAATAAATGTAATCATGCAAAGTATTGACCACCATCCACACTTTTCATATTATTTTCTTCAGTTTAGCTAGTAAAAATAATGTTGGTGAAATTATTGTCTACCGTAACACTCTATCTTTCCCAAAATGCAGATAGCGCTGAACATTGCTTAAAAACAACGGTAAAGAAGGGCAGCATTAATTGTAAAGCCTGTAAAAATTTGCCTCCCCATTACAAAGCTGATATGCAGGTACTACATGCTGCTTTTTATTTGACAGTCCTTTCAACTGACCAAAGTGGTGGTTCCAAAAGAGAATACTGAATTTAACATGAATGGTTTCATTTTCTTTTCCCAGTACCAAGTCTTTTTTATACAAGCCCAGTTATTTTCAGGACCGAATATTTTTTGCATACAAAATAATTGATTTGCAATCTCTTTTAGGTTTCAGATGGTATCATTGCTCCAGGTTTTGATCCAAGTGCACTAGAGGTTTTGAAAAAGAAAAAAGGAGGGAAATACTGTATTCTTGAGGTATAGTTCATCTATTATAAAGTGAAAAACCATCAGCTTGTTAACTTAACGTGGCTGGCAAAAGTCTCCAGCACCTTCCAGCAGTTAACATTACGAAAATGGCCGAGCAACCAGGGTTAAACATATCAAAACAATTCTCTGGTTGAAAATTTAGGTTTAAAGGAGCTTTTGGCTGCCGACCTACAGCCTTTGACGAATGATCAAAAAGACGTGAATGAACGAATATTTCCAGAAAAAGTGTGAAAAAATAAAAGAATAAAAATGCATAATTAATGTGGTGATAACAAACAGGAATTTGGATAAGGAAAAGAGACTTATTTAAAAGAATAGCATACTGTCTTGGTAGTGGTCTAGAATTATTGTTCGCTTCATTAAATTTGGCAGTGTGCCGTGACTCGAGAGTTTTTTTGCACATAATAATCACCTCTGTCAATTGTGACCGTGAACGGGAAAACGTACCTTAACGCTTATCCGTTAAATGGGCGCTAATGGACGGATAGTTAACGGTCTTCACAGCATTCTAACGTTTTGTCCTAACGGTCTAACGGTTATCTAAGTGTGCCTAATGGATGATCAAAGTGTTCTAACGCTCTCTCTTAACGTTCTAACGGCTAACTAAGTATGCCTAACGGATGAAGAAACCGTTCTAATGGTTGCGCAATTTGTTCTAACAGATGACTGGAGCCGTTTAACGGTTGTCTAATGGTCTACATCTAAAGAGGTTTAATGGTTGTCTAACGGTTTACATCTAAGGACTTCTAACGAACGAATAGCGTAGCTTTTAGTCCGATGTTAGAAACACATAATCGTGCCAAACCATTATTAGTCTTACACTCATGATTTTTAGAAAAAACGAATCACAAAGTGCCGATTTCATCAGTCGTTGACGAGACAAACATTAATAAAATTATTTCCACGGTGAGCATTGAAAACAAAACTCAGTGATGTAAACTATCACTTCCTTATCGAGACAGAATAACTCAGAATTCGAGTCTGACATTATCATGTGGGACGCGAACCTAACGTCGCTAGACCCGTGTGTAAACAATTTAACTCGCCAGTCGGGATGAACATTTTTTGTTTTACTCAAATGAATTTGTCGCTTGTACTAATTTTTACGTAATGACTTTGCCTAGAGTTTTGTAAAAGTAACTGTTTTATCCAGTTGTGGATTCGCGAGAGATTAGGCTTTCTTGACAGAGCATGCATGCGAAAAGCGGTACCTTTTGAGGTCACGAAGCTAGTCTCAAAGCAACAGGCATTTTCTTGGCGCTGGTTCCATCCGATAAAGTTGTTTTTGTCCCATACATGTAGTTTAAAATTGGTTTCTTCTGATTCAGAGTCAGACAACAGTCTATCAAAATATTCATCAAACTTTCCGCCGGAATATGGCCGTTTCTCACATCTTAAAATATGTAAACAACTTTATGCAAATTTTTGAACCCGCGCACTTTGTGAATTGACACGTGATCAGTGTTTACTTCGTAGAACATCTTTATCCATCGCATGGCCATTTTGGTCGAGTTTTCTCCGTGTTTGTTTCGTCCGTTTATGGCATTTGTTAAGTATTTTTAACTTTCGTTTGTTCACAAATTACAGTAACAAATTACAAGCTCTCGAAACAACCGGACTTTGCCGAATAAATAAAACAGTTCATATAATGACGATCGTAGTTAGGATTTTACATGTCGTCAGGCTGTTTGTGGAAGTAGCAAACGTGTTTTGTTTTGGATCGTGTATAACAATTGAATGGCTTAGTGCAAGACTGACGTAAGTGACTTTTTCGGGTGAAAAATGATTTTTTCATTCAAAAGCGCCCAAATTTTTGCATGTGGTCTCCAACGTAATAGGAAAACATTGCCCTGTGTTTGTATTCCTTGTTTTTTTCGCCTGGTGTACAAAACAAAGTGGAAAGTTTACTCGCTCAAAGACGGGATCTGGAAATGAATTTCTTCAACTACGTTGTGACGTAAGCTTGCGTTTGCATTATTTTGGCGCGCAAGACAACGTCAAGCTTTCGATCAGACAAGTTGAAACCTCACCTGTTGCATGAAGTCCGCTTATTTGACTCATATTTGCGCCCGCCTGGCGGTGAAAGGACTTCATTAAGTCCGGAAACCCGTAAGTCACTAGCATATCTCAAAGAAGCGAGATGTGTTGCTGTTCCAAGATCGCTAAGCGGTCGAAGGCACACTGAAGCCAGGCGAGGAGTTTGAAAGCACTTCTCATGCCAAAAAAATGAGTCGATGGCGAGAAGTGGCCCATTTGCCAAATGTTGCTGTGCAGAACGTTTGGAAATAAAGAAGTGCTTTTAGACTCTAAAAAAATCTGTTTAGTCGGCCCGTAGGCCTTGCCGTGTTGAAGTTGCTCAGGGATATCCCATAATAATCTTTAATGCATCTCGATAGGTCTTGTCAGTCGATCTCAGTCGGCAATGGAAAACGTGACAAACTTACATTTCGCTCAGCCAACCGAATATTAATTGAAACAGAATCGACGGAAAAGATTTTTTTCACTGAGAAAAGTAATGTATTACTTCATTTAGACAAAAATAGCCCTAAGCCCCGATTCTTTCCAGGAATAAATGGCCAATGTTTTCATGTAAGAGAAATGATTGATCCAAAGTCGCGATTGTTGACCATTGTTGTGTTACAGTGTGACAGTTGACCTTTTGGGAACTGGGGCAAACAAACGCCAATCATATTATGGACTAGCGGCTTTCGATCGCTTGCCTTTATTATCATGGAATCCCAATGGAATGATTCGTTTGTGAGGTTAGAAGATGGCGAGAGAAAGAGACAACAGTGTAAGTCTTTTGTCTTTAAATATGCCATTCCTTTTGCTATATATTTTCCGTTTGTTTTCGGTTTTCCCGCTTAGATTCAGTTCAGTGTTTTCACAAATATACAGGGTATTTAATTATCGCAGAGATGGAGCAATTTCAGATTGACTCAGCCGTTCAAGTACTGTAATTCGGAAAAATCGTCTCTCTTCGAATGTCAAGCGTTAATTCCTTGTGGCAACATTTCACGAAATATGTTTTATAAGGTATTTGTTGTTCGTCACGCAGTCAAAGTAATGGCAAGCTGCGCTGTTATAGCTCATTGAATTTCAAAACGTTTTACATCGCAGTAGCACCTATGAAATGCCGCATTTCGCCAGTGATTTTCACTATTTTTTTTTTTTTGAAAGAATGCAAAGCAAACTCTTTTTAGTTCTTAAGGAGTTTCATGTTTTCACTGATTGCAAAACGTTTCACGAAATATGTTTTATAAGGTATTTGTTGTTCGTCACGCAGTCAAAGTAATGGCAAGCATCGCTGTTATAGCACATTGCATTTCAAAACGTTTTACATCATCGCAGTAGCACCTATGAAATGTCGCATTTCGCTAGTGATTTTCACTTTTTTTTTTCGAAAGAATGCAAACCGAACTCTTTTTTGTTCTAAACGAGTTTCATGTTTTCACTGATGGCAAAACGTTTCACTCTCAGAAGATAGGTAACCACCGCTAATAGACACTGGTCGTTGACTTTATTTACATTCCCGATCATGCATGCTGTGTTTCTGAAATGAAGCGTTTTCTTGTTTTATTATTTTCCCTGGGCTAGCACCAAAATAGAACTAACCCTACCACAAAGTGTTTAGAGACTCTAACCCTAAGCCCTAGCCCTAGCCCTAGCCCTAGCCCTAGCCTTAACCCTAAACCCTAGCCCTAGCCCTAGCCCTAGCCTTAACCCTAAACCCTAGCCCTAGCCCTAGCCCTAGCTCTAGCCCTAGCCCTAGCCCTAGCTCTAGCCCTAGCCCTAGCCCTAGCTCTAGCCCTAGCCCTAGCCCTAGCCCTAACCCTAGCCCTAGCCCTAGCCCTAGCCTTAACCCTAAACCCTAGCACTAAAACGGTAACCCTAACACTAAATGCTAAACCTAGGCCAAGGGTTAGGGTTTGCTTTTAGGTCTAACGCTAGCCGTGGGGTTATGTTACCTTTACCGTAACTGTCAAGCTATAGGCTCATCTTTCTCTAAGGCCCATGTTCATCCATTTCGTTTTGCGGCCCTGTATTATTGTTTTGAAGTCACCGTTGTCCTAATGTTTCTTTCTTTTTTTCCGAAGACAAAGCGCAAACCAGCTAAAAATATATACAGGGCTATGCTCTTCTACTCAATTGAAGACGACACGCAAAAATTCGGGCGCTTTTGAACAAAAAAATCATTTTTCACCCGAAAAAGTCACTTACGTCAGTCTTGCACCAAGCCATTCAAGACTACTATTATGATAATTATTATGATAATAAAGACCATTATTATGATAATTATTATGATCGTCAATTGAATGGCTTAGTGCAAGACTGACGTAAGTGACTTTTTCGGGTGAAAAATGATTTTTTCGTTCAAAAGCGCCCAAATTTTTGCATGTGGTCTCCAACGTAATAGGAAAACATTGCCCTGTGTTTGTATTCCTTGTTTTTTTCACCTGGTGTACAAAACAAAGTGGAAAGTTTACTCGCTCAAAGACGGGATCTGGAAATGAATTTCTTCAACTACGTTGTGACGTAAGCTTGCGTTTGCATTATTTTGGCGCGCAAGACAACGTCAAGCTTTCGATCAGACAAGTTGAAACCTCACCTGTTGCATGAAGTCCGCTTATTTGACTCATATTTGCGCCCGCCTGGCGGTGAAAGGACTTCATTAAGTCCGGAAACCCGTAAGTCACTAGCATATCTCAAAGAAGCGAGATGTGTTGCTGTTCCAAGATCGCTAAGCGGTCGAAGGCACACTGAAGCCAGGCGAGGAGTTTGAAAGCACTTCTCATGCCAAAAAAATGAGTCGATGGCGAGAAGTGGCCCATTTGCCAAATGTTGCTGTGCAGAACGTTTGGAAATAAAGAAGTGCTTTTAGACTCTAAAAAAATCTGTTTAGTCGGCCCGTAGGCCTTGCCGTGTTGAAGTTGCTCAGGGATATCCCATAATAATCTTTAATGCATCTCGATAGGTCTTGTCAGTCGATCTCAGTCGGCAATGGAAAACGTGACAAACTTACATTTCGCTCAGCCAACCGAATATTAATTGAAACAGAATCGACGGAAAAGATTTTTTTCACTGAGAAAAGTAATGTATTACTTCATTTAGACAAAAATAGCCCTAAGCCCCGATTCTTTCCAGGAATAAATGGCCAATGTTTTCATGTAAGAGAAATGATTGATCCAAAGTCGCGATTGTTGACCATTGTTGTGTTACAGTGTGACAGTTGACCTTTTGGGAACTGGGGCAAACAAACGCCAATCATATTATGGACTAGTGGCTTTCGATCGCTTGCCTTTATTATCATGGAATCCCAATGGAATGATTCGTTTGTGAGGTTAGAAGATGGTGAGAGAAAGAGACAACAGTGTAAGTCTTTTGTCTTTAAATATGCCATTCCTTTTGCTATATATTTTCCGTTTGTTTTCGGTTTTCCCGCTTAGATTCAGTTCAGTGTTTTCACAAATATACAGGGTATTTAATTATCGCAGAGACGGAGCAATTTCAGATTGACTCAGCCGTTCAAGTACTGTAATTCGGAAAAATCGTCTCTCTTCGAATGTCAAGCGTTAATTCCTTGTGGCAACATTTCACGAAATATGTTTTATAAGGTATTTGTTGTTCGTCACGCAGTCAAAGTAATGGCAAGCTGCGCTGTTATAGCTCATTGAATTTCAAAACGTTTTACATCGCAGTAGCACCTATGAAATGCCGCATTTCGCCAGTGATTTTCACTATTTTTTTTTTTTTGAAAGAATGCAAAGCAAACTCTTTTTAGTTCTTAAGGAGTTTCATGTTTTCACTGATTGCAAAACGTTTCACGAAATATGTTTTATAAGGTATTTGTTGTTCGTCACGCAGTCAAAGTAATGGCAAGCATCGCTGTTATAGCACATTGCATTTCAAAACGTTTTACATCATCGCAGTAGCACCTATGAAATGTCGCATTTCGCTAGTGATTTTCACTTTTTTTTTTCGAAAGAATGCAAACCGAACTCTTTTTTGTTCTAAACGAGTTTCATGTTTTCACTGATGGCAAAACGTTTCACTCCCAGAAGATAGGTAACCACCACTAATAGACACTGGTCGTTGACTTTATTTACATTCCCGATCATGCATGCTGTGTTTCTGAAATGAAGCGTTTTCTTGTTTTATTATTTTCCCTAGGCTAGCACCAAAATAGAACTAACCCTACCACAAAGTGTTTAGAGACTCTAACCCTAAGCCCTAGCCCTAGCCCTAGCCCTAGCCCTAGCCCTAGCCTTAACCCTAAACCCTAGCCCTAGCCCTAGCCCTAGCCTTAACCCTAAACCCTAGCCCTAGCCCTAGCCCTAGCTCTAGCCCTAGCCCTAGCCCTAACCCTAGCCCTAGCCTTAGCCCTAGCCTTAACCCTAAACCCTAGCACTAAAACGGTAACCCTAACACTAAATGCTAAACCTAGGCCAAGGGTTAGGGTTTGCTTTTAGGTCTAACGCTAGCCGTGGGGTTATGTTACCTTTACCGTAACTGTCAAGCTATAGGCTCATCTTTCTCTAAGGCCCATGTTCATCCATTTCGTTTTGCGGCCCTGTATTATTGTTTTGAAGTCACCGTTGTCCTAATGTTTCTTTTTTTCCGAAGACAAAGCGCAAACCAGCTAAAAATATATACGGGGCTATGCTCTTCTACTCAATTGAAGACGACACGCAAAAATTCGGGCGCTTTTGAACAAAAAAATCATTTTTCACCCGAAAAAGTCACTTACGTCAGTCTTGCACCAAGCCATTCAATTATAGCATGAAGGCTTTATTGAATTTCATTCGAGTTGTATTTAACAATCAGGGCATCAAAAAATAATAATCGCCAAACTTCTCGTCGAAAGATAGTTATCTCTCATGATTGTTTTGAACTAAATGGAAGCCAAGAGCTGCTGTCGTTTCACACTATGTTAGGCTACCACATTCTACTTCAATGCATGTCATGCCATTCTAATGGAATCGTTACCGTGCAGGTCCACTGCAGGTCTCAAGTGACCTAGCAGGCCATTCCAAAATGTCAGTGCACAAATGGAAAAGGATCTGTTGCCATACTTAGAATTGGACCAATATCCATAGACAAAGATTATAATGACCATGATGGCACATCTATACAGCAGATAAGTGATACACATTAGTAATCTATTCCCAGTGGACACTAGTTCCCAAAGGCCTGAAGACTCGAGTGTTAAGTTACTACAGCTTATTCAAGTCTGCAGGCGAGGAAGCATAGGACAAGTCAGACTGGAGTACAGTATGCTGGACAAAGCTGTTATAACTTGTCGTTTGACAAGAGAAATTAAAACAAGCAAAGCAGTGCAAATAATTTTGTGATTGTTTTAAACCTTATTAAATTCCACACATGGAAAGTTATTTTCATAGATCACGCAAGGAAGACTTGCGTTGCAGCTTATCTAAATTTGCAGACTTAAGAGTCCCTGTCAATAAAAATGGAAAATAACTCGGCAACGGTAGAAAATTCGATTTCGCTCATATTTTCATGGTAGATAGGCTAGGGCATGACCAAAACTACTGGATAGTTTTCTTGGCAAAATATCCTTTTATTTCAAAGAAATATGCAAATTACCAAATTCCGTTAAAATCGTCATTTGACGCACCATTTTATTAAACAAGTTTGAGAGCCTCACATGCAAAACCACATCATTTTCCGTCTTAAAAATACTCAAATATTTTTGTGCAATGTTTAAATGTGTACTGGGTTGATTTTTGAGAATGTTGCGTTGTCTTTTTGGGTGCAAAATAATTAAATTTCGAAGACATGTATTTCATTCAGTTAAAAGTACTTTGTGAAAATAATTAATTTTCACTATGTGCGAAACCTTCAAATAGAATAAGCTTCTGGTGGTTGAATCGCCGAAGGATGGTCTACAGATTCCTGTAAAAATTTCTTTGGGCAAATGATTGTGAGCGACGCGAGAGCTTTTCAAAGTACGTTAAAAATGCAAATATTTGACCATCCGTCGTCAAATTTCAATTTACGGGTTAGACATATATTTTAGCATGCGCCACATGACTTGACCTATGTTAAGTTGAAATAGACACATAGCTGATAATTTCGAAATGTTCTAACCTCATTTGCTGTAAAAGGCAGGTCCAAAGCCGATTTGACGTGTTTCCTTCACCATTCGTCACATGTAAAGCAGAAGTTTGCTTTTGTTTACATAACGTCCGATGTACATCGCCAACTGTCAACTTATTTAATGGTCGAATGCCATGAATCTGTGACGCTCTTTCGACACATGACCATCACTGCATCTAAGTCAAAAACGGCTAAGTCATTTGTAGATAGTTGCTTGCTTTGCACTACACCAAAATATTACGTTTAATCATCATAGTTTGAATCCTCGCTTGCAGCGGTTCCTTGTTCGTCACGTAATGCTGTCATCCCATTTTAGGGGGTAGGGGTAGGACAATTTCTATCCTAATACTAATCCTAAGGCTCTGTAAGGCTTGGAACCAGTGGGAGCGCACAATCGTGTTGAGTAGGAAGAGATTAAATTAAGAAATGAAAAGAATGAATAGTTTACCATTGCCCCTGTTGTTATCTTTTACTCGACCACTGCTACTTATATGCCCTACGAAATACTGTAATGCTAAACTCATACCTAGGTCTTTTCGTGCTGTGCAATTATTTTTGGTTTACATGTAATACAGTGGACTTCCCTCGGGGAAATGGGTGGTGACTGCTTAATGGGGCTAGCCGCTTAAATAGAGGTTGGAGTACCTTAAATATTTAATTTTTCACTATCGGGTTATAAATTTCTTGGTGAACATGGAGTCAATTCAAGACAATCATGATAGACGTGTGTTTGAATTATCACTCGTCATGCACCTTCAATTTCAGACTCTTATCTGCCATCGCCCTTTCCAAAATAAATTTTTTGAATTTTAGGTGGCCGCTTAATAGGGGTAAAGACAATAATGAAACCCTTATCGGAACGCCCAAATGGTGGCCGCGGAGGTAACCGGTCAATAGGTGTTTTATTTACAATATTTTACTGACAATAAGTTTGGACTGTATTGACAACAGTCCTCTATTTTCTTTTACAAACATACCAATGTCCCCACTAAGCAAACAAAATACGCCAAATAAAATAGCATGGCCAGGGCTATTTACTCACGTAATTACTAATTAAATTTAGTCTGTTTTTTCTCACGAATTAGACTTGTTGTGATTTCCTATTTTTATTTCAGCTAGTTCTTGCTTCATTGGTCTATAATTTGTTTATGACGATTTTTTTTAAAATTCTAGTGAGTACAGCCACTAGCTTTAGCAGCTGTTGTCTGAAACATCAGAATGTACAACAAACATGATTTGGACCGAGGCCACATACAATATAGAATACAATTCTTTAAATATACACATATTATTACATATATGAACAAACAGATGAACAATGACTAAATTGTTTCACTTATCCTGAGAGTGCTCTATACAAAATAGATCAAAATATGCAGCATATGCTGTGACAGCATTGCGTGACGAACAAATAACGGCTGTAAGATTGTGCTGCGCCGACACGCTTATTGGCAATGGTCAGCGATGCGATCGATCAAACGTAATATTTTGGCGCAGTGCAAAGCAAGCAGCTATCTACAAATGACTCAGCCGTTTTTGACTTAGATGCAGTGATGTTCATATGCGCAGAAAGATGGTCACAGACTCGTGGTATTCGACCAATAATAGGTTGACCGTAAGCAATGTACATCGGATGTTAACCTTGTGTAAACAAAAGCGAACTTCTGCTTTGTGAACGACAAATGGTGAGAGATCGACTAGAAACACGTCAAATCGGCTTTGGACCTGCCTTTTACAACAAATAAGGTTAGAACATTATCGAAATTATCAGCTCTGTGTCTATTTCAACTTATTATAGGTCAAGTCATGTGGCGCATGCTAAAATATATGTCTAACCCGTAAATTGAAATTTGATGACGGATGGTCAAATATGTGCGTTTTTGACGGACTTTGAAAAGCTCTCGCGTCGCTCACAACCATTTGCCCAAAGAAATTTTTACAGGAATCTGTAGACCATCCTTTTGCGAACCAACCACCAGAAGCTTAATCTATTTGAAGGTTTCGCACATGGTGAAAATTAATTATATTTACGAAGTACTTTTAAGTAAATGAAATACATTTCTTCGAAATTTAATTATTTTGCACCCAAAAAGACAACGCAACATTCCCTAAAATCAACCCAGTACCTTTTAAACACTGCACAAAAATATTTGAGTGTTTTTAAGATGCAAGAATGATGTGGTTTTACATGCAAGGCTCTTAAACTTGCTTAATAAAATGGTGTGTCAAATGACGATTTTAACGGAATTTGGTAATTTGCATATTTCTTTGAAATAAAAGGATATTTTGCCAAAAAAACTATCCAGTAGTTTTTGTCATGCCTTAGCCTATCTACCATAAGAATATGAGCAAAATCGAATTTTCAACCCTTGCCGCGAAATTAAGAATTTGTCTGATTCTTACAGGCAGGCACTCTTAATCACAAAAGTATGGAAAATTGCAAGATTTCTAGGGAAAAAATGGTTATGGCTTACATCAACAGTGTTGATGTTAGACCAGTGTTGTTGAGCGAAGAACATCGTTATGTGTTTGTGGGTTTTTTTTTTCATGAATTTGAGGAGATAATCCCTAAACAGCACTATAATCCTGTGATGCATCAGCAGTTTAGGGAATCAAAGATTCAAGTTGTGGTGCTACCACTGAAGGGCCATAAGGCAAACCAAACAAAGTTATTTCAAGCTGTTATGCAAGAAAATGTGAGAAAATGGAAAACTCCTGGTAGATGAGCCCAGAAACAGGTGTGGAAATGTTTCTAAAAGCACAGATAGCAGTGTCTGAGGTTCTTGGCCGACAACGCTTTAAATTTTTTTTGCAATTGTGGCTTGTATGAAGCACAAGCTAAAGGCAGCCATCTTCAAAACAGGTGAAAGACCAAACTTGTGGCAGTTTAAAGACTTCAAAGAAGATCAGTTTCTAAAGACAGTACCATATTTCAGTGCCAAATAAGTCGTAAGTCGCATGCTTTCTTGTCAAAATCTTGACAAAAAAATCCACCAGCACATAAAAAGTTTCTTTGCAAACACTCAAAATGTGACTCTTTTTTCTCAAAAATCACATGATTTTGCATACGTTTGTGACTCAGTTACCAAATTTGGACAAGGTGTAATGCAAGCCTTTCTTGGGTGATCCATATAAGACTTTTGATGTGTGGAATTTAGTAAAGTTTAAGACAATCACAAAATCATTTGTGTCACTTTGTGTTAATTTTTTGTTGTAAAATGTCAATCCAGAACAGTTTTGTCCAGCATACTAATAAAAGAATGAGGGGTGGGTGGGGGAAAACTGCCAGCAAACTAACCTTCCTGCAGAACTCCAACTTTAAGCCATGGAAGCTACATGTAAGTCCTTTGGCCCCTAACCCCTTTTGAGGAAGAAACGACTCTGAAAGTTCCTAAATCTTTTGGGATTGATGCTAAACTGGGCAGTTAAAATATGCCCATGCTAGTCAATTATTCAAGCACACACTAGACAACATCAAGTCTTGTTTAATAATTGGATGAGGTTTAGTCTTTGTTATGTGCACTGTGAATATTATTCTAATCCCAGTGGATGCTGCTTCACAAAGGCCTGAAGACTCAAGAGTTAAGCTATGGGACATGTGAGTCCTTGGCTTGGAGGCAAAATGACTCGCCTAACTTCCAGGCAATAACAACAACTGGAGTCCCCAACCCAATACCTTTAACTAAACTACCAAACCCTAAACAAAACAAACATTGTATTACCTTAAACTAAACTTCCACAACCTCAAAACTTAAACAATGAATAGGAACGGAGACAAAGGAGACAAAAACCATGATAAAGCAAATGGAATGTAGAATAAATAGAGGAGATAACAGATTACACAAAAGCAGCTGTGAAACCAGACCCACGATACAATCATGTGACTGAAAGTCAACAAGGCAATAATTTTATTACAAAAATTCATCGGTCACAAAGTGCTGACAAATCTCTACTGAGCTAGAACAAAGCTCCTCCTACGGAACAAGAGTACAATCGACGCGGATCTTTGTCAATGAAAACTTAACTTCCCATCGTCGCTGCATCATGTCTAGAGCTGACAAGAAATGTAGAGATGGCAAACTATTGAGCATGTGGACAAGGGAGGGAACAATTTACCTGAAAACTTCGCCAGATGGAGACCCATCAAAATCATCGAATTAGAGGACCTCAAGAGTCCGTAGCCTGCCATGAAGTATTTTGAGAGAGTGGAATGGACATCTGTCCATTTGGAACTGTGACTTGTCTCTTTACCCTCCTTGCAAAAAGGTTTAGTTGGTCTCTCTTGTGTTGTTGTGTGTTTTTTTTTCTGTGTCAGTTAGTTTGGATCATTTATGCAGTAACTTTAGTGAGGTTTACTAACTAACTTAATTCTTTTTTTTCTTTTCTATCAAATAATATGAATACAGCTTGTTTGTCTAAATTTGACGCTTATCATTGAATGTTGGGGGAACCCAAGGTCAAATCAAGAGGAAGGGTATATTTTCACACCTAAGAGATCAAAAAGCAAACATTTATTTTTTACAAGATACATATTCAGAATGAGCGGCGTAAATATTTGGAGAAAAGAATGGGGTGGAGAGCTATTTTTCTCACATGGCACCACCAGTAGTAAAGGTGTGTGTATTTTAATTAATCCCATTGTACAACCAAAAGTTGATTATTCTTATGCCAATGCCTCAGGCAGAAAAGTGCTTATTACAGTCACTCTTAATGGACAAAAACTATTCACTGTGCAAAATTTACACACCTAATGATCAGGTCAATCAACTCCCCATTCACGCAAGAGCTCAACAATATTGCATAATCGATAAATCAGAGCTCACCTCACTAATTGTTGGGGGAGACTGGAATTGTACGTTATCAAAAAAAATAAGATCAGAAGTACAAACCATCTAGTTACTGTATCCCGTATTAGTTACCGTAAAATCTTTAGAAATGGCCTTGAAAATTGTTGGGGATTTCAGAAGAATTGCTGTGAAGAAAACAAAGGCACTTTGGTTGGAGAATGGAAAAGCATTATAATTAAGCCTCTAGATTTAAGATGGTTCCACAGCCCTGTTAAGATATTAGGGATATAGTTTTCATAATTATGATATTAAGGAGAATAACAAGCTCAACTTTGACAGAAAGATCCAAAAGTTGGAAACTAAGCTGGATATTTGGAGTTCACGGGATTTGACGATATTTGGAAAAGCAGTGTTAATTTAAACCTTGGGTATATTGCAACTTGTCTATTTGGCCTCTAATCTGGATACTCCCAAAGGAATTGTGGACATTGTAAGAACAAAATCTTTTAAGTTCCTTTCGAAAAACAAAAAAGATAGAACAAAAAGATCAGGCCTCTACCAAGTTTTAAACAACGGTGGAATACACATGACCAATTTTGATACTATGTGAAAAGCCCTAAAACTCACCTGGATCCCAGGACTGTTATGGACTTCAGACAATAGTAATTGGTGTATTATTCCAAAACATTATTTCAAAAGGAAGGGAGGGTTAAACTTTCTACTAAGGTGCAACTACGACACTAAGTACTTTACCGACCTCCCGCTCTTCTACAAGAAGATACTTGACTTCTTCAATGAATTAAAAACTCTTTACTCATATAACCAAATGCAGGAGTTAATATTGTTTAAGAGCAAAGATATATGAGTGGATAGGAAACCTATCTTCCTCATTGAATGGTCCAAAAAGGGTGTTCTATCTATCAATGACCTATTCAATGAAAGTGGCAATTTTTGAGTTACTTTTTGTAAAAAAAATACCTCTTAGTCGGCGCGTCGGTTATCTTATGAACGGTCCAATGGATGAGTGAGTGAGTGAGTAGTAAAGTATAGTATAGTATAGTATAGTATAGTATATCTTTATTGCACCTTACTCTCCAAAGGGAGGTATTGGTCTGTTTACAATAAAGGTTTAACATTAACTAGTACAATAAGAAATAACATTCACTTGATTCTTTTATAATTCAAATAAAATTAAATAAAAATTATACTGCTCATTTCGTTTGTAAGTTGAGAATCTCTTTCCTTTTTTTAAACATTAACTTGATATATTTACCTATTATTTTTGATGTAACTCTATTGTCAGCTCTAAGTAAGTACTTAGTTCTCTCGTTATCGCTCAGATTTGCATAAAGTGCATCTTTGTTTGAAATGTGAGAATGGAGCTCAACTCTTATGGTAGCGTACCCCTGGCAATACATCAAGAAATGCTGTTCGTGTTCTATGCAATTTTCTTTGCATACTAAGCATGTTCTTTCCTCTACTGGGATTGATGCTCCTTTATTTTCATATTTTCCAGTTTGTATTCGTAATGCGTGACATCCTAACCTAAGCCTTGTCAGGCTAATTCTGTGTGCTGAGTTTGTAACCGTTTTCAGGTAATTTTCAAATTGATAACTCTTTTTAACTTCCTTGTGCAAAAATGTTTCCCTTGAAGTTGTTGATGAACTGTTCTTAGTCTCAAGCCAGTTTTGTGAATACTGATTCCCAAGATTTTTGTTTATTTTTAATCGACCGTTCTTGATGTGTTGCCATGTTACTGGTTCTGTTGATTCTGTTACTTGATACCCCCTAATGATCTCTTCATTAATTGTAACATCAAAGAAAGGTGTAGAAGTTGTTGCATATTGAAATGCTTCACGTAACAAAACGTTGCTACAAGAATGCTTCAATCTTTGCCAATAGCTAAAGATTGAGGCTTTTATATCAATGCTTAAAGGGTTCCTCTCAAGCTCTGTCCTGCAGGCAATTTTTTCTGTATACCATGGGATGTTTAGTGTTTGTTTACAGAACTTAATGTGGACTTGCTCAATTGTGCTTTTATCAAAATGCGTTCTGTATGACAATAGTTCTGGTCCCCAAATTTCACATGCATAAAGTAACACGGGTTTAACAAGGGCATTGAAAAGTTTGTTCTTAATCGCAATAGTTGCTGAATCTGAGTTAGAAAAGGATCTTTTTATTATCGAGAGAACTTTTGTTGCTTTTTTGCTGAGAATTTCTCTTGCATAGGAGTAACGACCGGATGAAGTCATTTCTACACCTAAATATGTTTGTTTATCGACAATTTGTAAAGTTTCATTATTGTATTTGAAATTTGTATTGTTTTTGTTTTGCCCGTTACCACTAAATATGATTATGTTCGACTTTTTAGTGTTGACTTTGAGCTTCCATTGCTGAGCGTGCTGATGAATTACATTGAGCGATTGTTGCAGCCCTTCCGGAGAAGGACTGATTACTAATAAATCATCTGCAACATTAAGCAGTTTATAGAGTGATTCCCTAACATCACACCTGGAGATTTGTTCTGTTTAAAATATTGCGGTAGATCATTCATAAATAACGAAAATAAAACTGGACTTAGGCCATCACCTTGTCTTATCCCTTTGTTGCATGAAAAAAGTTCGGTAAGCGTGTTTTGATTAATTTTAACACAACTCCTAATTGATGAATACATAGACTTAATAACATTCAAGAATTTTCCTTGAATTCCATATTTGTGTGATTTATGGATCATACCGGATTGCCATACGCTATCGAAGGCTTTCTCGTAGTCAATGAAACCAACATAAAGTTTCTTGTGATGTTTGGTGTATTTATGGAGTAATTGCTCGAAAATGAATAAACTATCCGTGGTTCTAGAGTTTGGGCTAAATCCAAATTGTTCTGGATTTAGAACATTATGTTGCTCGATGAACTTATTTGATCTGTTTTGCAAAATTGATGTGAATAGTTTCCATAAGCAGCTGGTTAAAGTAATTCCTCTATAATTGGCTGGAGATTTCTTATCGCCTTTTTGTTTGTATATTGGTTTTATAACACCAATGTTCCATTCAGTTGGGAAGGTGCCGTTTTCAATGATGTCGTTGAATATTCTTTCTAGAGAAGGCATGAGATAATACCGTCCATGTTTGATCATTTCATTCAGGGTGGTGTCCATACCAGATGCCTTTTTATTTTTGAGTTTAGATATTTGATCATGAATTTCTTTTGCAATGATAGGCGTGTCTAAAATTTCATCGGTCATAGTTGTTGTTTGGTCAGGATTGTTTGGAAATATGACGTTTGCGTTCATTTCTTGTGATTCATCATATGAAAGGTTTTGAAAATGTTTTATCCAATCTTCTGATGAAGTATCACAACTTTCTTAGACTGTCTCATTTTTATGAATTTTGTTTATTAGTTTCCAGAATTTGCCGCTTCGGTTGGAATTCAAATTGTTTATTTCATTTAAAAGTTGATTTTGATATGTTTTGTACATCTTTTTTACTAGCGTTTTGTATTTCTTTTTGAGGGTAAAGTATTCTTGTCGCAGTGATCGAGGAGCTGTGGAATTTATTTCCTTCGCCAGTTTCTACAGCTTTTTCTTTAGTTGTCTGCAAGTATTATCGTACCATGGTTTGTGTTTCATCGTACATTTTCGCGTTTTACATGATGTCTCCAGGCTTAGTTTTGCAACTGATTTTAGTATTTGATTGAACTGTGAAATCTCATCATCTATTGAGCTGTGGTGTGCTGCATTAAAGGATTGAAGCCTGTCTTGAATATCAATACTCGATAATGCACTTATGAATTTATCTTTGCATTCTGACTTCCAAAGAAACTTGGTGAAGTTGTTTTGTGGAAGCACCCCCTTTCTTCGAGTATTTTTTGAGGCGTTGTAGTTCATGATATCACGATTACTGGAGGCTAATTTGAGAACGATTGGACAGTGATCAGAATAAGGTGTCAAATGCTGTATTTGAAATCCTAGCACTGTGTTTTGAAGATCTTCACTGACTATTCCGTAATCAACAGTGCTTGCTCCATTGGATTGATATGATGTTAGCTTGCCGTCTAGATCACTTGTAGCTCTACTGTTCAATATTCTCAATTTGTTTCCTATACATAATCGTAATACTTCGCCTCCTAGTTTGTTAACGGTATAATCTCCATTGTTTTGTTTTGGCCAATTTTTATTGAGATTATGTGCGTCATCATCTGGCAGGAAATCGCAACAATCATTTTCAATAAAGTCATTTAAAGTTCCAGTCCTAGCATTTAAATCACCAAGCAAAATGATTTTACCTTGTTTGGAATACTTGTGTATTTCTTGTTCTAAAACGCTTGGGACGTCCTCACCTGCTTTTCGCTGAGACTGAAGTGGGGGTAAATAAACCGCCGCGAGATATATGTCTGAATTTATACCAAAAAGCTGTCGTTTTAGGTGACACCAAATTATGTTTGGAGAGGCACTCTTTATATGAAAAACAAGGTCTGAATGTTTATTCTTTATCAAGACAGATACTCCACCTTGACCTCGTTTACTTTTCGTGCTCCGTACAGTCGAGTGGACTATGTAATCCTGTAACATTAATGACTCATCTTTTGCCCTTGTTTCTTGTAAGCAAATAATATCGAATTTTGATAGATTAGATTTAATTGATTTGATATTTAATTTTGTATTTGAAATGGTTTGATTGGTTGGTTTTAGCCTGGTTTTGAGTCCTTGAATATTCCATGAAATGATATTGAAAACATTATTTTGATTTAACCATGAAGAGTTCATTTGAAAGAAAGAAAATATATATTTATTTATACAGTCAACAAAACCCGGAAAAAATAAATGTAAGCTTCGATAATACTAATAAGGAAATATAGTACTTACTGATTATCGGGGAAATATAAAACTATGTCTCACAAAAGTGTCTCAGTGTCATGATAAGGCTTACAGCTGCTTAACGTTTGCCAAGGCTTCTCAGCAGTAAGTTGATTAACTGTTGCGCTGGACCTGTATTCCTCCACTGTGAATTTCGTTTTTTTCTGCAGTTCTGTTGGTTCCACAGGAATGGCTTTTCCTGAAAATGGCGCTGTTTTAAGTGGTCTGAAGTGGCGTCGAATGAGTGTCCATTTTCTCTTGCCCATTTTTTCATAGAGCCAGACGTCCAAGGCCTTGTTTGTTGTAATGGATTTCGTCTCGTGTGAAGAAACCGGGGTCTTTCGCGTCTACCTCGAGGAATACTGTATCCATCGACTTTATGTATTCATTAACTTCAGTTATTCTCGGACTGGGTGCATGGTGGTTGGGAGGAATTTCACAGAAGCATATTTTGGCGTTTGGAAATTTATCTGCAGACTTGATCTTTAAGGTGTTAAGTTTGGTTTTAATTTCATCGGTTGTGTTATCTCTAATGTTGTTTGTGCCTAAATGGTAGATGACGCGTTTGACAGCTTCATTTGGTGTGGGCTCGTTGTTGATGTACGCAATGACTGAATCAAGTGTCACGCCACTAAGAGATCCAATGCCCATAGCTAACCTTCTTCTATTTAGACCTCGAGTGTTTGAATCACCAAAGACGATCGTATCTCCAACAAGCTTAACGTCTCTAAAAACTTTCTTTGTTTGTTCATTTTGGCCTGTAGTTTGAATATTTGCATCTTCTTGTGGTGGCTACGAATACTGTGATTTCCGGTCTGGATTATGAATAATGCCTTGAGTTACAAGCTCGCCTTCAAATAAATTTTCTTGTATAACATTCGTTTCTTTTTCTAAATCCTTGACACGTTGCAGGATAGCTTCATTTTCCTTTAATAGCGTGCTGTTGTTTTGGCGAAGCTCGTCATTTTTGCTCTTGACTTTCTTGAGGTTTTCTTCCGATTCCCGAACACGTGCATACACTTGCACCATGTCTTCTGTCATTTTCTTCTTTAACTCCTGATACTGATTTACCTGATGTTGCAACTGATCTTCCAAAGATTTACAGTGTTTGTTCTCTTTTAATGTTCTCCTGACAGCTTTCAACTTCGATTTTGTAACTGTTGAGTTCAGCTGTTAAAGATTTCATGCGATCATGGACGTGATCAAAATCTTGGAGCTTTAATCTCATGCTGTGCAATGTCTCCTTGATTGTAATATTTTCCTCAATAACCTTTTCTATTGAAGATTTCAGTGTTTCAAAAACTCTGTGGTCCTGATGACCAGGTGGAGTACTTGGGAGGCTTCGCTGTCGAGTTTGGGGGCACAGTTGCTGTAGTTGAAGGTTTGGTGTGGTGGTTGTATGAGTGGTAGAGTTGTCACCGGCGACATCTTCGACATCATCAGAGCCATTTGAAGCATTTAACTCTGCTAAAAGGTCATCTGCTGTCTGGTGTGAATCGCCAGAACCTCCAGTTTGCCTTGCCGTTTCCACGCGCGCCTTTATGCATGGAAACACCTCTCGACACCATTCACCGCACTGGTTTCCTTGGATTAGAATACGGCATGTTGTCAAATAAAAGGAAATTGTTATGTTTCCTATCTTGTCTGCCTTCTTGTTCGTGGCGCCACGTGTATTATCTGCATGTTGTATTTGCGCCATCATCTTGGCTTGATAATCACATTTGCTCCACTTTATATCATGAGGAAGACTTGTAATGTTGTAATGTAGTGAGTGAGTGAGTGAGTAAGAGATGTATGTATGTCACACCAATCAGATTGGACCTACTGTAAACAGCCAATCAAATTTCTTGTTGCAAAGGTAAATGGTATGTGAGAAAATTTGATCCCAATAGAGTTCAGAACAGCCATATTTATTTTTCTATAAAAGAGGAGGAAGTATTCATATATTGGGTTTACTTCAACATTTTCTGTGGGTTAGGCTGAGGATTTTAGTTAAATGAACGAGATGAGCCTTGAGGTTTGAAACAGTTCGTGAGTTAGTAGTATGCCAATGGAACGGGATATTTTCATTTTCAGTTGCAAAGGTAACTTGATACTTTTGTTTTTCATGAGGAGTAAATTCAATTAGGGGTCACAAATCGTCGCCTCTAGTTCTTAGGACATGTTTTAGAGGGGATGAGACTTCAGATTTGAAACAGTTCTAACGTTTACAATAGTAAGTGCGGGTATGGATTGTTTTGTTCTTGTTGCATGCAAATATAATGAGATATTTTTGTTTTTTAGTTAAAGTGTAATTTGACTCTCTTGTTTTTCACAAGGGAGTAAATTCAATAAAAGCAGACAAATCGTCACCACTCTTTCCCACGAGATGTTTGCTATCTTTAGTAACAAATGGTAACTTAACACTTTTGTTTTTGGTATGGGAGTAAATTCAGTTAGAGCTGACAAGTTATCGGCTATTGTTCCCAGGATATTAAACCAAAAAAAACTTTCATTTCTGGATGGTTTTTACGTCTCTGCAGTAGCAGTTTAATAGTTTTATTTGATGACATTCATTTCAGTCTGATATTTTTAAAGGTAAAAAGTATGAAAACTGTTCAAATGTTCTTTGAAGACTGCGCAGCACCAAGTTAAAGTGCAATTTAATTAAATCAGACTTTCAACGTGTCAGAGGTTTTTTTCTCTTTCTTTTTATTTTCGGTGAAGTTGTGTTGTGTTATGTTGTGTAAAAAGGGTAAACTTACGACTCACATAAAATGCGACAAGAAGATCTGTTAGATCTTATAACCACACTTTTAGAATTTAACTGTTTGCTTAGCACTACCGTCGGAACGCAGTGCACATTCCAAAGCAGTCATTAATGATTCTTTTCTTACTGTAGACATCACATCACTTGATCAACACAAACTGTGTCATTGCACCATCAGTGGTAGCCGTTGACAAATCTCCGATGATGTAATGGTCTTAATCTAGAACTTTCTTCGGGATATGTATGGGCATGAACGATATGAACGACACGATAATAACACTATTAACAACAGCTTTCTTTCTTAAAAGTCATGATTAAATTTAATTGGTGTTTTCCACGCCTAAAGGGCTAGCAAAGTAGTCACACAAGTCATATAATTTAATAATAAAACTCTCCCGACCGATGTATCGATTTTGGTCACTCCAGTGACCACAGATTGAAAATGTGACAGAAAATTGGCGTTACTTTCGATTCTCACCAAATTTGGACAGTGGGATGATCTCATCATTAGCCAATTACAGGCCATTTTTCAGCTCTTTTCGTCACATCACCCCCTCGGGAAAATTTTGGCAAGTTAGCTAATGTAGTATGCAAGCCACCACAATGGCGGTCGCCGTTGGCGAAATGTTCATTTGCTCAAAATTGGGGCAAAATCTTTCAGAGATGGAAGTCAGGACATTTGCAAGGATACAGAAAGTAATTTGGGACCAGTAACTGGCTTCTAAGGCTGAATTTATCCAGAAGTAAGCTGTATTTTCGTTTTCGTCCCAAAAGCCACGCGATGAAATATTATTGGCTTGTTCTGCTGTCTTGTTCTGTTTTTTCTCTTGGTCTTTTTTGTAGCCCGCTGAGGCCAGTCTTTCATCTAAATCAGTTGAAAAAAGTTCGAAAAAGATGTTCCCATTCAAGTTTAAGCTCTCAGGCAATAATTCTGGAGTTTTTGGCTGGAATGTCGGCTTTGTTATGTTCGTATTTTTCGGTTGCTATGGGCGACCGTTGCTTCCTTTGTTAGGTCAAGTCTGGGGAGTGAGGTCACAAAAAAATTCTAATTAATTCTGGTTGTGTTTGATTTTGCTGAAATTTTAACATGATAAAGCTGGATTGTTAAGGAATAGATTTACCGTCTGCCGATGTGTGGTAGCTATTAACGCTAAAGTGATATATCGCTTCGAAATCAGGGTTTTGAAGAGATTTTTTTGCAACATGTGGGTTCAGCATGATTTTGTAATCGGAGGGTTTTGTTGACCCTGAAGGAAAAAATATCCGGAAAAGGTCATTTCATCGACGATTCAAACGAATATAAATATGTATATGTTCCGAGCTAAATTTCTGGTGAAAAAATATAATTTTTGACGAGCCCTGGGTTTTTAATTTTTTCCCGCGAAAGTCAGTATCGGAGATGAGATTTATTAATGTTTCAACAGCTTCTGGCGAGCAAACATCACAGGTTGCGTGACTCAAAATTTGGCTGCGTGGAAGCTTGGGTCTGGTCGCCGACAAATCTACAAAAAAAAAAACCACGGGTAAACCATGAACCGCGCTTGGCCCATGGCCGCACGGTTAAAAAAGTCTCTAAATTAACTTGAGTATTTTTCAGCAAAAATTCCTCTTGGGGGTTGGAAGGGCTATGTGATCGGTGAGTGAGGGAGTTATGCATGTGCTCATGTCACACCAATCACAGTGCGGGTTGTATCAAAGAATGAATCAAATTGCCTGTTAGAAAATAAGATGGTATCTACATTAATCTGGAGACATTTCAGACTACTGTAGTTTGTTCAGTCAAGCATTTTATGGCTTGCTATTTAGCTATCTTACCATGACTGATGCAACATCGCATGTACATCATAAATTCCCAGTTTGTTTCATGCTGTACATCGCAACCAAAAAAACTTGTCAAAGTAACCAAATCGTTACTGTAAACAGCTCCATGAATGCTCCTATCTCCGACACTTCACACAAAAAAATAACTCTTGCATGCCTTGCATGCCTGTGTTTTTAACATTCCACGGGTTCCGAGATAACTATTCCTGTGAATCCAACTTTTTACATTATTATCAAGTTTTTAGCACTATTCTGAAATGCTTATGGTCTCTAGCCAAATGCTCCAACACCATCAACAAATCATTCTTTACCCGAAATGATATCTTTTTCCTGAACAAATCAACCCAAATTAATCTGTATAAGGTTAAGTCAAGGGACTTTTACAATTTTGCTGAACATCAAGATTCACACTGAAGAACAAACGGGCCCTAGACGTTGGAGCAAAAAACTTCCATTGAAGAAAAATGAATGGACTTAGATCTTTAAATCACTGAAAAACGTTTGTAAGGAAAGTAAACTAAAAGAGTTTCAATTTAAATTAATCCATAGAACGATAGTGACCAAGGAAGAACTATTCAGATTTGGTATTAAGGCAGACGATGAATGTCTATACTGCAGAGATAAAGATTCAATTAGAGCACTGTTTTATTGAAAATTATGTACGTTTACCTAATGTTAATTTGAATGTTAATTTTCATTTAAATAGTAATGAGCATCTTTTTTGGGACAAGAATTTCCATGTTTTTAAACATCTTAATGCAGCTAAGAATTGTCAAGATAAGTGTGATGTTCCTAGTTTTAAAATTCTAGATCGTGGCAACACATATTCTCAAATTAAAATAAGGGAGAGTATATTGAACAGTTGAAACCTGACATTGACAAACAAGGCGACCTTATTAGTTTATCGTTACATTTCTAAATTTATTTGCTGTACTTTACAGTTGATATCTTGCTCTTTGCTTTTGTTTGTTCCTTTAATTTAATTGATTAGTTTAAATATGACTTAGTTAGCAGTTAACGAATAATTATTTGAATTTATAATGTTTCATTGTATAGGAGTAGTTATATATACTGATCATTTTGTAAACTTTATCTACATGTTTATAACTGCTGATGATGATGTTTGAAACATCGAAACATGTTCCAAAAATTTAAAAGCTATGTTGTGTTTTTAAAGATATTTGTTTGCCAAATTGTTTACGCAAAAAGTCTTGAACTGGTTCAACCAAGTGAATGAATGCCATTATATTTATTCAAGCAAGTCAAACAGTCTGACCATCTCCATTCAGGAGTTTATCAGTAAGCTACTCATTGAATACTATCTTGAAAATTTGTCTTAATTAAATGTTTCATTGAGAAGTACGCACCCCTCCTCAGAGTCAATATATGGCATTTCCTACCCCCCCCCCAAACAAAGAAATAAAAATGAAAAAATAATGGAAAAATAGTATTATACAACCTGCAATGTATTTCTAATACGATAACTTTTATTATCAGCTGTAAATAATATTTTTTAGGCAGTAAGGACGTCATTCTTTTGATCATATTTGTAGGACATGATAGAATTTTATTTCAACTGGAATATTGTACTGTGAGTAATCTAGCTACTTTGTATAACATATTGTAAGTACTGTAAGTAACTATATGTTCAGCAAGTAATGTAAGGACTTATTGTAAGTAGAGTATTGTATTGTTAATAGTGTAAGTGACCCATATTGCAACGGTGTATTTTTGTGCAAGTAATGTATTCAGTATTGTATTGCCAGCGTAACTAACTCATATTGTAAGTAACAAAAGTGTTGCTCTGTAAGTAGAGTATTGTAATGAGACCTACATTGTAAGCTATGTATGTAGTAATTGCATTTTGTAAATTAAAATTATTGAAAGAAAAGGTAAGGTTGAGAGGCTAAAAAAGAACTACAATTCCAACCAAGGCTAAACATAAGCATTATCCAAGGAAAGAGGAGTTTGGGTGAAGACATTAATTCTGGCAGAATCCTGGGTAGGCAAAGAGTAGGACAAGGGCAGAGTCCCTGGGCATAAACAGGGGCATTACAATCTAGGGCCTTTAAATCGGCTGAGTGAGGGACCCAACGTACTTTCAATTTCCTCCAAATGCAAAGAGAAAGCATATGCAATCAATTGAAGAGAGGGTCCTAGATGAAGCATCTGCAATGTTGTCTTTTGAAGGGACTTACACAAAGGACAAGGCAATATTAGAGGACAAAGTTTCTTAGATAGCTTGAAAGATGTCAGAAAGGGTTTTGCAGAGGCAAAATGCCCAGCATTCAAAACAGGCAAAGCATTGTTCACTTCAAATCACTGAAACAATTTTGCACAAACACCAACTTGCGATGTGGAAGAAAACTGTTTTTTTAGCCAAGATTCCTTTAGCGGTAAAATTTGGTGCTTGGCACAAAATTGTAATGCTGTCAATAGTAACTCAGTCTTATCAGAGTTCAGCTTTAACTTGTTGGAGGACTTCCAGTCACGGACATTTTTAACAAATCCCTGTAACCTTTTTTTGTGTAACAACAACAAGGACAACAACAACTTTATTTGTACTCAACTAGAAATTAGAAATTAGAAGAACAAAAAATAAGTGAAAATAAAAAGAGTGCATGGCTCCCCAAAATAACCTCGGTGGGCTAATAAGATTGGGCAGTCATCCTTAGTATGTAATCATTTTTTGCTTTCAATTACAAATACAGCAAATACAGCTTAAAAATTAATACCATTAACCTTGAAGTAGTAACCAACTCAGGAGTAGTGGAGTTGAACGAAATCATCAGGGTACAAATGAAACATTATTCCATGTTTTCAAATGATGCCCAAGCAAGAAAGCTTACACAGAACTTCCAAAAGTTTTACTTAAATTTAAATTTAGAGCAACACAAGCTTGACTTTCAAGACTGCAGGCCAATTATATGTAAGGAATCTACAATGAACGGGCCAGTCGGTAGACTGGTTCCTGTTTCTGGCTTTCCTTTGAAGTGAATCAATATCACTTTTGCAGTGAAAAGCGAAATATCATACAGATAGTTCTAGCTAGATCTCACATAGGATGATGGCAGTCCCATTTTTGCTTTAAAATAAAGGCTGGTACAAAAGTCAGACCAGATCAACTCAAGACCTCTTTTCTGGGTTTGATCAACTCAGACCAACTTGGATCATTGAAAAAAACTAAATTCAGAGGAAAATGAAACTTTACCTATTTGAAGGTTGAAATTGCTCTCAAGAATAGGCCAAATTAAGAAAGACTTACTACTTTTCTCAATGTTATCAAGCTGCCATTTTGTATTTTTAGTGGCAGCCAGAGGGTTATACTTAACTATTATCATGTTATGCATACAGGTATGAGCTTGCTTGCATACAGGTAAGATCCTCAGCTTGTACACTTCCAGCCCATTCAACCTCTTAATCTGCAGCAAGGGTTATTGAGTGAACTCTAGGGGTTCATTTGTTTGCTTGTTCTTTTTCCCAGATGGATCCTGCGTTTGAACCTCACAATGTGGAGACCAGAACCCTTTTTGGGCTTAAACTTGAACAACAGAGAAACAATGCTAGGATTGATGAGAGTGTCTTCAAAAACATTGTGACCAAGAGACAAGATGTAAGTGACATGAATTCCAGTTTACAGTACCACTCTTATTTTTGCACACTTTCAGCTTTCCTCTGTTAATGAACATTGATAAAGTATCTGTCACAGTGATGAATACTCTATCTCCATAACATTTTCTGTTGGTTTTATGACATTGAGGAGAAAATCATGGTTATAAATTTACTGAACAATATCCTGTCTGATATTCATAACAACATGAACAAGATAATGATGTCAACATCAGAAGAATAAACTGCAACTGGCTTTTGTTCATAGAGGAGAAAAGTGGGAAAAATTATTCAATTGTTTTAGCTGGAGAGTGACAGTGGGAGTTTTGGATACAGACCAAGTCTCCTGGTCTCTCATACAGGTCCCTAAATCCCCCAGATACTATAAAGGATAGTGCTTAACCCATTGACTCCTGTGCTGGCTGTAACCGGCCATGATGAGCCTTGGCCTTTCTTCCACTTTTGACGTCATTACCTTTGACCAAAATTGGCATCATCTATGCTCAACTTCTGCAGGAGGAAAAGATCTTTCCAGTGATACCCAGATCAGAGTGGTCGGCCCAATGGAGCCTGAGATATGCACAAAATGCTCAAAAAGTTGAGTGAAAAACTCAGAGCAAAATTCCCTGCCACTACAGGTGGCTACTCCTTGGCAAAAATCGCCTGTCTCGACGATGCTTTCTCAGAATGTTTTAAACTGGAAGCAAGCCCAGTAGAAGGTCAATCACTGCAGCAAAAAGAAAAGAAAAGGAGAAAAAGCAGAGGCCAAAAAAAAAAATTAAAAAATCGAAAAGCCTAAAAACGTAGGTCACTTTCTCGTCCAATCTCAAAATTTTGATTTCTGCGCATGCCCAAGCAAAAATGTCATAAAATGAGATGCTAGTAGAAAGAAAGGCATGCTGTCATGTTGCAAATGCCTTTTTGAGTAGGTTGGAGCTAATTTGGCCCATATCCAGCCTGAAAATCTCCAAAATGTCCAAAAAAATGCATTTTTGGCAAAAAGCTCCAGGAGTCAATGGGTTAAAGTACGCTTTTCACACCTATTTTGGTCACTTTTAGGCATTTTTCAGAGTATATGTTTGGATGTTTCATTCAGAAGCATTTGGATCTATATGGACCTTAAGCAACAGTTACTGGGGGATTGAAAAATGGAAGTTTTGGTGATCTCCTTGTTTTCAATTTTTTTATTCATATACTCAGGGAATTTATGCCATATTAGGTGGAGAAAATGGGAATTATTTCAAAATAGAAGAATGAAAAACTAGACTAAAATGAGCCTTAACTTAATCAATCAACGTGTCATTATTTTCACACATTTTGTGTAATTATCTCATTACACCGGAAGAACGCCCCAAAGAATATTTTCCTTCATATCTCAAATCTCAATTTTCAGCAAGTGAAGTGCACATTTTGGGTTTGTTTCCTGTGAGTTTCCACACATAAGTGTGCATATCCCAAGGGAATGGCACAAGCTTGAAAATAACTCAAAATAATAATATCGTGCGGAAATCTGATTGACATTACTTTTTGCATGGGTAGAGTAGGCTTTAGACAATGCCCAAGTGTATTATAGGCATACCCAGCATTATACTCCTATTCTGCATTGTTTGGCACCATTCAAAGCCCACACCTGCAATTTAGCCTTGAACCTACAGATTGTAAATACATGCACTAACTGAAGATCAGTTTTTAGATCTTATTAAAGATATACAACCTTTATATCAATGGAGCATATGAACTCTCCCATGTCAAATTAGGCAATTAAATAGGCCAAGCCAAAGATGAAGAAGCCATCAGAAAATAAATGCAAGTGGAGGAAACTCACAGATACTGGCATGGAATATGAAGAACAAAAAGAGAAAATGAGAAACTCATAATACGGGGGTATTATTTTTTGATCATGCATCCAAGTACTGACCTTGCCCAACAAGGTGATTAGATGAGAAGCAGTACTTCCTTGGTAGTCCACCTATGATAGGGTTAGACCTTCAACAAATTGCAACAAAACATATTTTTTGTGCCTAATAACTCTTCAAGTGCCCCTAGTCAACAGATCAAAAAGGACAAAAATATACAAAGGATAAAACAGTCAAATATTAAAATTAATCTTAACTTATTTGCTAAATTTCTAAATGGCAGTGTATGTGTTTGTATTTTTTTTGAATTGCTATAGTTGGTAACTAAAGTATGTCTGTGCTAAATAACTATAGCAAAAGATGCATTAAGGAAATTGGTTAATTTCTTTATTGCCCATACCGCAGAAAATTTCTGTAAATTAAATGGCACTTTTGGGTCTTCCTCCTATATTAATTTTTTCTTACTTACAGGTGCGCCTGAAGATTTTTTCGCTTAACTTAGAAAATTGGTGGAGAAAATGATCCATGAAAAGGAAAACAGGGGTCACCAAATGTCCAAGATTGTTAAATCCAGGCAAAGCTATAGCAATGGCCATCTGCCCTGTCATTGTTCATTTTATTAGTTAGCACGTGCTTGATGCATGACGTGGCATGTGAATTTGCTTGCGCAGTAAGGATGCGCAGAAACAATTGAAGAGCCGTATGCATATCCGTCTTATGCCAAATCTTAGGCCTTTTTTCTCTGTCCAATTTTTAGCTCTCCTCTAGTAAGCCAAAGGAAAATAGGAAATTAAGTGGGAACCAGGTTGTTTACATCAGTTATTGCGACGTGAAACACAACACGTGAGTTGCACCGAGCGCCAAAGGAAATACTATTGAACAGAAAAGAGATATGAAGCTTTTAAGTGCTCTTACAAAATACCTTGCATGCCTGCCTGGTGGTTGAGAGGCATCATAAACCTTGATAAACCCGTAAGTCATCGGCACATTTTAAAGAACCAAAATGTGCTTTCTCATGTTCAAACAAACTGATACAATCAAGGTATTTGCGTTTGAAGTCAGATCGATCCAGGCAGCAAAGTCCAAGAGCAGTTCTTTCCTAAGAAAACAATCCTCTTGTGAGTTGTGGCCCATTGACCAAGCGTTGCTATTGTCAAACTTTGGAAAGCGAGAACTCATTTTAGAGTGATAAAATACATCTTGTATCGACCACCATATTTCCTGCGTATGAGTTGTAGAGAACCTTCCCGGCATGCATTGCGATCATGCGCAGTGGATCTTTGGTGGCTTTGGAAGCCTGGTGAACAACAATTTAAGTAATAGGAAATGGGTTTCTTGCCGGCTGAGCGTGTGAAAGGCGAGAAATGAGGTTCTCACACACTGAAGTGGGGGCTGGGCCCGAGTTAGGATATCACATGTCATGCTAGGTCTCATGACTCAGTTTTCTGTTTCTTGCCATACGAGCAGCAGCTTTTTTCCTTTAATCTTTAATCTTTAATCTTTAATACAAATTCCAAATTACATTACATTGAACAAGTCAATCCAATGAATCTGAGGACAGCTTAAAACAGAACGTCTCACTCTCAGTTTCAAGATCTTTGTTTGTCGCTAACATGCCTCCAAAATCCAGAGCAGCTCAGCGATTACCTCCTCACAACCACAGTTTCGAAAAATCTGGCAGAAAATGATCGAGAAAGAAGCTGGATGCCACGGAGAATCGATAAACCGAAGATCATTCTGAAAGCTTGGGGAGTTCCTGCCATCAATCTCAGTCTCCTTCTGGGAAACGCCGCTCGCATTGAGTCATTCCAGAATAACCCAAAGCTGAGCACACTCTGGCTTGGGCCCAAGAGCTCTTGAAGGCACATAATAAGAGCAAAGGGCAGCTTCACCATCTAGAAAATGAACTGAAATCTCACCCACACAGTGATAAGCCTGACAGAGCAAAAAGATCCTCAGCTGGAGTTAAAATACACGCGGAACAAAGTTCAGTGCAGGCTGAATGCTGAAGTCCTCAGAAAACTGGAAGAGGCCACTGCTGCTACCGACGAAAAACTGAAAAGTCTGGTTGGGAGGACGTGGATTGTTACATCCAGGAGCCCCTTGCATGTGACTCAGATGATGTGTTAAAATCGGAGAATAAGCCCACAAAACCCCACTTACAGCAAGCTCACCCTCAGCAGCTGTATAACTCTTAGCAGAATTCCACCTTGACTAGTTAATTAGTTAGTTTGGCTATTACGTTCCGGGTGCAACAAAGGGCAGTTACAATGCTGCGCCAGCGGACTCTGTTCACGGCTGTTCTTTTTGCCATAGTTCAGGTGATGTTGGCTTGTTTGAGCTTCTCTTCCACTGACCTCCTCCAGGTTTTCACTGGTCTTCCTAACTTCCTTTTACCCTGCGGATCCCATTCTAGGGCCTGTCTGGTTGTATCCGATGTTGGTTTCCACAGTGTGTGGCCAATCCAATTCCATTTGCGCCCGGCGATCTCTGCTGGAATACATTCTTGCTCTGTTCTTGCCCAAAGTTCCCTGTTGCTGATTTTCTCTGGCCAGTTTATCTTTAGGATCTTTCTCAGACATTGATTAGTGAAGGTTTGCAGCTTGTTTGACATGGATCTTGTGACTCTCCAGGTCTCGGAACTGTGTAGAAGAACTGACTTCACATTGGTGGTGAAGATTCGTAGCTTGGTTTTTATGGATATTGATGTTGAGTTCCACACTGGTCTTAAGGTATTAAAGGCCTGCCTGGCTTTGCCTATCCTGCCTTTTACATCTTCATCCGCTACTTCCTAAATACGTAAGGCTATGGACATACTCCAGTTCCATATCTTTCAGCTTGATCTTCTCCCACTGTTTGCTGTTAGCTCTCATGACTTTGGTCTCTTCTTTGCTCATCCTGAGGCCAGTTTTCTCTGCAACCAGTGCCAGAGGGTCGGTCTTGGTTTGCATATCTTGCAGTTTCTTAGATAGAAGACATATGCCATCTGCATAATCCAGGCCATGGAGTTGAGATGTAAGTGTCCATTGTATACCTGTTTTACCCTGACTCTACCTCTCTCATAATCCAGTCCACAACCATTATGAAGATCACTGGTGACAGCAAGAAGCCTTGACGGACTCCCGCATTCATCTCAAATGGCTCTGACAATTTCCCTTTGTGAATGACTTGACAGGATGAGGCTTCACATAACTCCTGAATCAACCTAATAAACTTTGGTGGAACTCCATAATGACCCATGAGTTGCCAGATGACGTTCCTGTCAACAATGTCGAAAGCTTTTTCGAAGTCAATAAAGTTCATGTATAGCAGAGTCTGCCATGACTAGGCAAGTGGTAATTCCCGCCTTAAGGCCAAAGGCCGAGTCGGGGCCAACACATTCGTGTTTATGATGCAGGAGATTCGGACATTTTGCTTGGAATTGCCGGGCAACCATCCCCTTGTCCTCATCCAGAAAGACATTTTGATCAAGCATCTCGAGGGTGTTCAGTTTTGCAATCTGATCAGAACTGTGGTTACCATGATCCTCTGCCTTTGGCCGGCAGTTTATTTGATATGTACAGTAAATTAGGCATTACAGAGCATGAAAATAAAGGTGATGTTTACAATAGTGCTGTGGACTTCACCATTGTTGGAAGCCCAGTTGTTGCAAGTTGTTGTTTGCCTGTTAACAGTTGTACACAGGAGCCTGTCCATGTAAAAGGTCATTTGAAGGTCCATTTAGATTTTTGCATCGGATTAAGGCGAACCAGTGGGTTATATCAGTTATAAGAGATGGCTATGCTCTCCCATTTGTTGAGTTACCACCTAGGAACAAAGTGAAAAACCACAAGTCTGGTTTGGAAGAAGCAAGTTTTGTTTTGGAGCAAATCATAGAATTGCTTTGCTCAGGTTGTGTGATAGAGGTCAGCCAGTCAGAGGTTCAAGTAATCAGTCCGTTGGGGGTAGTTAAGAACAGTAGCAAGAAACGGTCGATCCTGGATCTCCGATATGTTAATAAGTATTTGCGAATCTCCAAATATGAGGGCATCCGAACAATGCTCGATATTTTCTTTTTGGGTGATTGGTTTTTCAAGATCAACTATAAATTAGGGTATCGTCATGTGGACATTTTTCCATCCCACCAAAAATTTATGGGGTTCAGTTGGACTGTGCAAGGGCAAAAGAAGTGGTTTGTTTTCTCAGTTTTCCCATTTGGTCTGACATCTGCCCCCTTTGTTCACACAAAAATCCAATAAGCCCTCATTAAACACTGGCAGGAACAGGGAGTCAGAATTTTCACAAACTTGGACAATGGGCAGGGGCAGGAAGGAGCCATGCCCACAGCATTAGCAGCACCCAACATGGTCAAGGGGGGCATAGCTGCTAGTGGTTTCATAGCCCACCCGGAGAAATGTTGCTGGGAACCTACCCAAATGGGTGACTTGCTGGGGTTTTCCCTCAACTTGAGCAGAGTACTCCTGGAACACATTGTCTGTCTGTAGGAGAGAATTACATGTGTGTCTAATGGTACCCCCACTTTGAGACAAGTGGCAGGCTTGGTGGGGACAGTGTTTTCAATGGGACTGGCCCTCAGTCCAGTCAGTCCTTTGTGGACCAGGGCCTTGTACCGGGATATTTTGTCAACAGAGTTCTAGTCACAGCCATCACTTTCTTCCCAGAGGCAGTTAGGGAGGTCCAGTTTTGGAAAGATAGTTTTCCTCAGTGCAATAAGTGTCCAATTTGGGAGGCAGATCCAAAGATTGATGTGATCTCCTATTCAGATGCTGGCAACTCAGGATGGGGGAGAGGGTTACTGTGTGGACATCACAGGCACTGAAGTGTCCAGCTGCTGGTCTGAGGTGGAAAGCAGGGAGAGTTCCACAGGGATGGAACTTAGAGGTACAAGGCTAGTACTCCTGTCAAATGCGGAGAACCTATCAGGGAAAACAGTACGTCACAGAACTGACAACATGAATGTGGAAAATATCCTTAAGGTGGGAAGCCCATGCCCAAAGCTACATGCTGAGGCCATTGCTATCCACAATCCCTCTGGGCAGCACAATATTTGTCTAGAACCAGAGTGGATCCCCAGGGAATTAAACATCGCAGCTGATGCACTTTCCAGACAGGTGGAATATGATGACTATATGCTTAACCCAGGTATTGTGGCCTTGGACATCCTGTGGGGTCCTCATGCTGTCGATCAGTTCTCAACATTCAGGAGGTGCCAAATCCCTCAATTTTTGCAGTCACTTGCTTAACCCCTGCACTGAAGGAATCAATACATTTACTCTTTCTTGGACAGGGGGCAATAATTGGTTGTTTCCCCCACTTTATTTGACAACAAGGAGTATGGGATGCTCATTATCCCCCTGTGGACATCTGCTCCATGGTGGCCGCTCATCACCAGGGATGGAAGGCACCCTGACTCATTTGTGCTCAACTGGCTGGACATTCCTCAGGAAGCTGATAAGTTTATCCCATCAAAACCAGGCACCTGTATTTTTTGTGGAAGGCTGAATTACCACGTGCTGGTACTCAAGGTCTCTTTTACCAGTTCTCTTTACCAGTTCTCACCACCAAGTTTCCCATACTTACTGAATCCCATTCTGGTGAAATCGGACTGGCCTGATTTCTCAGGATCCACTACAGTACAAAGTTGCAGTTCGTGGAGGCCTAGCGGCCAGCATCCCCTAATTCTAATAGCAACCCGAGTGCAGACTTGAGCTGATCTGAGAGCAGCATACAATGAGTTTCACGGGCCAACGAGGGCCTTACATGTATGGTAGCCTGTGAGAGGCATAACTGACCTGTGATAGGTGAAAGGTGCATACTTGGGCACAGTACAGTAGGCTGTGAGAGGCATCATTGGCCTGCAAGTGGGCTTGTTGGCCAGTGCGAAGCATTACTTGCCTGTGAGAGGTGCTTATTAATAGTCTGCTATTAATAGAGGCATCACTGGCCTGTCAGAGGCAGGTGTTGGCCAGCCTAGTCCTGTGAGAGGCATTATTGGCCCATGCAAGTTATATGTTGGCCTGTGAAATACCATACACTAAAAGGTGTGCCATCTGCAGTAACTGTTTCTAAGACTACTACCTAACCTGAAATGGAATGTTTGTGGGATCAAAAGTTTTTTCTTTTTACCTGGCCATGCCTAGCCAAAGAGCAGTGGAATTCGGGGAGCAAGCTGCATTTGGATCGGTAGTACCAAAAACAGGAAAATGCCCATCACAGCAGACCAAGTCAAGGAAGTGGCACTTAAGTTTGGCCATGGAAATCTCAGTGAGCTCCAGATTACAAGCCTGATTTCCATTGGTTTACCGGCATTTCTTCACTGGGATGATCTTAAAGATCTTAATAGCGTAAATCTGAAAATATCAAGAATCGGCCAACAGAAGAACGAATTTTTTCTTATTTGACCGAAAGAACCTTCTTGGCTAACTATTTTTGGAAATGACATCAAAAGGTACGATGTCCTTTTCCTTTCTTTGAAATTTGCAAAACTTGAAAATTCGGCCACAGGGCCTTCAGCGGCAGCCATGAGGCTTGAAATTCGGCACATGTTCAACATGTTCATATAGGCGTACCAAACGTTGTCTTAATATGTCCTTTACACAGTTTGTGGAGCATCTCTTAAACTTTATTCGGGGCTAAATTTTGTGTAAAAATGTTGTTTTTGACAAAATAGTTAACCCTTGGAAGCTGAACCATTTTGTGAACCTAAATTGATAAGGCTAATATTAGCAAACTTTGAACTTGTCAAATGCCATCTGCTATATTTCAGTCAAGTAAATAAATATAACCAAATAAAAGCAGGTTCTTTATTCTACTTGCCTGGAAAAAATTACAGGTGGCCCGTAAAAACTGTCTCGTTGGGAGAATTTTCTGTAAGGTCACTTTGACGTATATCTCACTTTTAATTTTTTATTGTGCAATTGCTATTAATTCCGACTTTTTTTATTTTATACATTCCCACTAAATCTTTTAAGGTGAAGAATTGAAATAAATCCAAGATAAGAAGTTCAAACAAGTTTTTACAACTCAGCTTAACAATAGACCAATTCAATCTCTTTAATGGTTTTTCAATAGCACTGATACTTTATCCTGAGTCGCGCAAACTATTTCACACGGTAGCGAACGTGACCAGGTGCATGTGGTTGAAAAAAAAGGCAAAAATATACATGGCTAGATTGATCCTTTTTGTCACAGATTTTATGCAGTATGACTAAAGGGTCTGTCTACTTTCCGTCTAGAAAATAACACTGGTGGACCGTAAAAGTAGTTCCGTTGAGAGAATTTTTCAGTAAGGCTCCTTTACAGCGCATCATATCAGAGTTCACTTACTTAATTAAATCTCCCAGCTGCGGTAATAAAACGGAATTAAAATAAAATTAAACATGGAAAGAACTTAGCTGAAAGGTTTCTGAGGGTAAGTTAGTATTTCCATCTATATTCTGCCTTTAAAGGTTTACTATTAAACGGTTACTGTTCTGCTCAAAGTTGTTTACTTTACTTTACTTTACAAATATTTGGTTGTCTTTGATCATATTCCCGATCATATTGATCATATAATCGCCTAGTGTGATGTATGTTCTGGTAACACAACGTATTTATTATGGCTTCACAGCTTTACACAGCACTTTGTTTTCACAGCTTTCGACATACATCGTTTTACAACTCTTGCAAAGAAACATGAAGGAACAACGCGAGTCACGTGACACTACAAATACTATCGCGGAGTACCCACGGGGTACCATTACAAGTCAAGTCTGTTCGGTTTCTTACTTAGTCTACCCGTGGGAGTGTAACGGGCTGTAACAATTTAATCTACCCACAATTCAACATAAATTGCTTATAGGATGTACTTATGTTGTTTCCAGTTTTCCCTTATTAAATTGTCGGCAATACGGAATTACTTTAACATCGTATGGTCCTGTACTGGAATGTAAGCATTTGTGTAGATGTTTACTTAGACCTCTTTATTGACAGACAGTAATGCTTAAGCAACAACCAAACTTTAACTCAATAAATATTTACTACTTTGAGTGGCATACTCAGTTTTAAACTTGATGCATTCAACCCTGATTTGCTTTTAGTGTGTGTAACACTTCCTTTGCATACTGCTACTTTTCTACCGAAATTGATGAGTTTATTGTAGATCTAAAACCTACATAAACGACGATTCTCATTTGAAGACGGTTTAGCTTGCTAAGTAAAGTTCTGCATTCTACAAAGCTAATGCAAAAAGGTCAACCTATAATTATTGTGAACCGTCAAACAGTTTTGCCATTTCAGGGTTGTTACGTGACAATAGATACGCACGTATACTCATCAACGACAGGAAACTAATAAAAGAAAAATTTGGAATTGAGAGGCACTAAAGCATCACTACCTGTCTTATTTCCTTCGTCCTTTCTCCCAGCAGATTTTTGAGGTCACGCAAAGCAAGAGTGCCCTGTAACACAACAAACTATTTTCTCAGTACCAACGCCGTATCCTCACAAAAAACAAATATAGCAGAAAGCAGCGGACTGCAGGTTAAAGGAAAGATTGAAAGAACATAAAAAAAAATTGGCATCTAATAGAACAGGCCTCTTAATATTTTAAGATAGGCAATGATATCTCAGGCAAATCAATGGCTGATCACATTGTGACGCAACACAACTTAGGGGTGTGATTGAGGAACAAGTATTTTCACTGGCCTGAAAATCGTATCTTCATCAAGGTAAAATTTTTGAAAAAAAGTAGCAATGCGATGAAGATCCAGAGTGACCGGGCTATTGAGAATTCCAAAGCTGGGAATGAATCTGTTAATTTATGTTTTCAAGGATTTCCGCTTAATTTAATGATGTCTACTCAGTTTATTCCGAAGCTCGAGCGAAATATTTAATCATAAAGTAAGAAACATAAATAGTGTCTTACTAATATACACGGATTCTGGAATATACCATATTGCAAACTTTTTCATGAATGGAAATTTTGCATATGAAAATACTACAGCAAAGCAGGCAAGTGTTTGCTAGTGGTAGTGATACTGTAAAGTTTAACGCGACATTCCTTGTTTAATTTAATTATAGTTGTTGTCTATGTTTCAAAGATATCCCTTTCATGTTTCACAAATTTTGTATTTTCATTGCTTGAGTGGCTATCTGTACTCGTTATAACAAAAGTATTAGCTATATTGCATAAGATCCATGTCAAAAAGGATCCATTGAAGCCATAGTCAAGTTTACTACTGTGTGAAATAGTTTGCGTGACTCTTGATAAAGTACTAGTGCTATTGAAAAAACAAACAGATTGGTGTATTGATGAGCTGAGTTGTAAAAACTTGTTTAAACTTCTTTACCTTAGAAGATTTAGTGGAAATGTATAAAATGAAAAAAATAGTCAGAACAATAGCAATTGCACAATAATTAACAATTGAATAATTGAGTCAGATATGCGTCAAAGCAACCTCACGGAAAATTCTCTCAACGGGACAGTTTTTACGGGCCACCTGCAATTTTTTCCAGGCAAGTAGCAAAATTTAGCCCCGAATAAAGTTTAAGAGATGCTCCACAAACTGTAAAGGATATGTTAAGACAACGTTTGGTACGCCTATACAAGCATGTTGAACATGTGCCAAATTTCAAGCCTCATGGCTGCCGCTGAAGGCCCTGTGGTCGAATTTTCAAGTTTTGCAAATTTCGAAGAAAAGAAAAGGAAATCGAACCTTTTGAGGTCATTTCCGAAAATAGTTAGCCAAATGGGTTCTTTTGGTCAAATAAGAAAAAATTCGTTATTTCGCTTCTGTCAGCCAATTCTCGATATCTTTGGATTTACACTCTTAAGCATGTAAACCTGCAACCAGCAACCACATGTCCATCTCCTTGATCAAGAGAAAGAACGACCAGTTCAGGGAGGGGTCTTCGATCCTGGTTGTACGCACTGGCTCTTCTTCCTGTCCCATAGCAATTACAGAAAGGTTCCTACTTGCTGACCGGCACCAGCAAACTGACTACTGATTCAGAAAGATATCCCACACCAAATGTGGTTTTTTCCCTCCGCCCGCAGCCACTAACTTATTCAAGAGCTGGTGAGCTGGTCAAGAAGCATTTGAAAGCCATTGGGCTTAATCCCAAGCAGTATACACCTTATTCCAAAATGGCAGCCAGTTTATTATTATTTTGTTTACATGGTAATTAGCCCTCTTTGTCTCATCAACATGTACAAAATACGAAAGAATTTTGAAGTGAAAATGAGGCAAAGAGGGCTAATTAACATGCAAACAAAAGAATAATAAATTCGCTGCCGTTTTGGAATAAGGTGTATGGTGTACACAGCCTCAGATCCGGTGGGGCTTCTGTAGCAGCCAGGGCTGCTATCTTAGGCAAGTTGCTCATGCGCCATGGCAGTTGGCGTTCGGAGTCAGCTAAGAACATGTACATCCAGGAAATGGAAGAAACCCTCCTTGGGGTTTCCCGAGAACTCCACCTAGAAGATCCGTTTGTGACAGCTTTTCTTTGTTTTTCTTTGGGTTTTTTTGTTTTTTTGCATTGGGACTGTGTTTTTCAGAGGAAACATTTTTTAAGTTTATCCAAACTAGGCTCTTTGCGGGAACATATTCAGTCTTGTTCTCCTGTCCCAACCAGTGCGCTGCTGCAGAGCATGGTGTAGTTTTTGTTTTGTTTTACCTTATTATAGGAAATTAACGCTCGTGTTAATTAACGTATTGGAAATTAACGCGACTTAAATTAACGCGATTTGAAGGTAAATTCGCATCCAAAGAAAGGAAATTAACGCGAAAGAAGGGGTAAAATTTTTAAATGAAGGAAATTAACGCGTCTGCTGCACCCCAAAAAACTAAATGATAAATAGTAAACAGAATTATTGAGAACAGGAACAAATTTATTTGAGCAATGTAACAGGAATGTAATGTAAAGAAATGTACACATTTAGAATATAAACAAAGGATCGTTTGTTTACAAGTCCCTAAAGATATGGATCCAGAGAGGACATCTCGCCACTTCGCGCTTTTCTAACTGTGCCCGTAATTAAGGAGGACTTCCAACCCGAAAGAATTATGCTTTTTCCTTTGTCTGATAAAAGCC